>NW_027464931.1:40000-115000 GCF_043290135.1 Rhipicephalus microplus
AAGTCTCCCACCTTCCCGTAAATTCACTGTTTCATCACGCATGAAAACTCGACAAAACCACTAAGAACGTACATTGATTAGTAAACTAGTGGCGCCTCGAGCTGCTTTCAAAAAGGTCAAGGAAGCACTGCTTGCCGACGCCTCTCTCGCTAAGAAGGCTTCTGTGTTTTCCATGTGTACTTAACTCCTGCATCGTTGCCTGACTCGGCAAACTGGACTCAGTCGAGCCAACACAGCTCCCGGGTTGGCTCCTTCGCGAAAGAGAGCACAGTAATAATGCTCTGATTTCGTCTGATTGAGTAAGCACTGCGGCGAAAATCACTAGGTCCGAGAGTTAGCGACGTACTTCCGAGTGAGTCAAAAATATCGTCATTGCGTACTTTCAATCAAGAGGAAGCGCTAGCCTGAGTATATGTGCGCGATTGCGTACTCAACGAGTGCTTCGTCTGGTGCAGCGATTTCTTGGCGGGCTTTTATTCTGGTGAATGCTTAACTGTAACTCTTTTCGCTCACGTAATTGTTGCGTTGGCGGCTTTGCGTGAAGGGGAAATCATAGGATACTTCATAAAACGAGAAGGATGACGAACGTTTGAATCAAAATCAATTTAATGTGAGGCTAACAAACCTAAATGATGCTTGAGCATCGCCTTCGAGAGAAGCATGGCCGCGTAATGTGGCCTCGTGCATCGTGTCGTGAAGGATGAAACGTCCGTTTGGCTAACAATGGCCGTTCTAAACTATACTAGAATGCTTACTAAAAGTATACAGTTATGATTTGCCCACTTCACCGTGAAGTACGTGGTGAAGTACGCACACTAGTTGTGAAAGTGGCACGCATGCACTTACGCAGCTGTATACTTTATAATCGTTAGGAATTTCTAAACCAGTGAGTCGTAGCACAAATACCACGTTCTGGCAGCCGGTTCAGTTTCACGCTCTTGCCACGCAATGCAATGCGTTTTGTGGATGCTTCCCACATCTCGCACTACAAGACATCCTTGCAGCGTGGCGACGATTTAGACATGAACTGAATGTCGTCCCCTTTGAGTCGAATGAGACGAAAGCACAGGTGCCCCATTATATTTCTGGTAGATATTTATGCAATATCGTTGTATTGCTGCTGTGTGAATTCGGTCATTACCGTCGTTTTTATTGTCGATATGATGGTTATATTACAATCGCACGAACACTACACCTAGACCTAAATTATTCCATAGTATGCCCAGGATCTTTCATTTTGTGCAACCAAATGTTGCTTCAGGACATAACATTTATATCAAATTACATCTATAGCACTGTGCTCTTCATTCAGGAGGACGTCTTACACGCCTGATAAAAGTTATGCAATTGAGCAGTGTCGGCCATGGGCCTCTTCTGTCGGCAGTGTCAATGCGATTAAAACAAAGTGTCATCAAGAAATGATGACGCCAGGTTATAACGCCACCAATGTCTCAATCTGATGGAATTTGCGATGTCACTGTGATATCATCATGACATAATAGCTAGCTTGGTCAGTAGCCGGCTCATCACAGAGGCAGTTCAAAAACAGTTGAGGTGCCTCTGATTCATGAGGCAGTCCGAAACCACACTATTCATGCATAAAACATTTGGAGTGGGGCGGGGTATTATCAGCACATCAACTGAGGCAAAAAAGAAAATATGGCTAAAACCTACCAGACATCTTAAGTATGGTGCCCTAGATACTTTATTAGTTTGGTTAAAGCACCTGCAGTTGCGCCTTATATTGACATCTGCTAATTAGGTTGCCCTATGAATACCAACACATCGACAAAAGATTGCTTTTGAGACCTCGAGTAGCCGCTGCGAAATCAGCGAATTTTTTCTTTCTAAGCGAAAACACATTGGAAGCCACTGACTTTCATCTAATAGAGCTGCACACCAAGACTGTGAAGTGTCCACAAATAGAGTTAGCCGCTCCCCTTGGCGACCCACGCTCTTTCCAGAAAAATGGCATAAGGTGGTCTGCGCTTAGATCACGTTTTTACAGCGGTGAGAATGAATAAATGAAGATTATAAAACTGGTAAGCATACGGAGACAGAAACAACAAGATGGCACAACCAGCACTTCTTGATTCCGTCTTCATGTGCTTACCAGTTTTATTACGTCACCGCACCAAATAGTTCGAACTTATTCTCTGATTAATAACCACTAATATTCACAGAAACATGAAAAGCATGTGGGGAAGGCAAACAAATTACAGGTAATTTAAATTTGAGTGCATTCTCTTTTGTGTCTTCTCGAAGATGTTTTTTTTTTTACTTTCGTGTCCTATCATCCTTATACTCTTCCTTGAATCTGCGAAATATGTAGTTATTCCACCTATTACACTTTGTCAATGCTGCAGAAAGTGTCAGGCGTCCCGCAGATGATTCACATTGACGTGGCTAGGTTGGCATAGCTGTGCGTGGATCGATGGAACTGCCCCTCGACATATTTGATTGTCCCAAAAGACGCCCGTGGCAGTGTTCCATGGTGTGCCTCAAACGCATCCAGCAATTCCGCCAAAGATGTCATGAAGAGACGACAAAATACTAGTGTATTTACAATATTTACATGAGCAGAGTAATTGCGACCACATCAGCCAAGGTAATGCAAGCAGTAGACAACCCGTCCTCCATTTTTTCAACGTTTAGGTAATCGGCAGATACCAATACCTCTAGTGTTAGTAAATGCCAATTTTATAATACCGAAAACTCCGCTATTAGCGTGAAAAGACGCTACGTAAGCAAGAAAATACACCAAAGAACGTACACCTTTCAACAGCACATTGTAGTTCCTGCCCCATCTCTTTACGATAGTATTGGACTGTACAAGGAGGTCCAAATTATTTTTTTCAAACCTCCTTGCATTTGTTTGGCCTCTGCTACACTATAGCAAAAAAGCATGTGTGACATTTTTCAGAGTCCCGAATGGCCCCGTATTTGGCTATTTTAAACACAAAACAAAACATGCGAAGTCTCCCGTGCTTAATGCGACACTCCAAAGAGAGTAAAAGAAACTCCGAAGAGAGTTGACGGGCTTTCGCAAAGAGAATCAAATACATTGCAAGTCAGGACACTCTGAAAAAAGTTTAAAACTGATTTATTTCTTGGAGTGTACATGACCTACGTGATCACCTTGTCGCTAGAACGATTTGCAATTATGCTCCGTTGTGGCACGAGTACCTAGCATAGAAAGCTTCAGAATAATTCATGAAACTTCACGAAGTTTCAAAGTACTTCTGCTTCAGAACACTTTATTAGAGTGTGTGCGTACTTTTTTTCATTAACCATTCGTTTTGTTTTTTTTTCCTCCGTACGTTTTACGGTCATTATCATTTCCCCACCACAGCCTAGCTAACCGGATATTTTCGTTTGATTACCCTCCCTGCCTTTCATTCAACGTTATTCGCTCTCTCTCTTTTTATGAAAGTTCGTGGTGTTACACCGATTTTCACGTGCAGAAATTCTGGAGCAAAATTCAATAATGAAAGGCGACACTGCATATCATTCTATAAAGTTAATATACATAACGAAAGTAACGATGATATAGGGCTGAACAAAGCATTCATCTGTCCATATGATTTACCAATTACTGTGTCTTTAACTAAGGGTTCCACGTCAGAAACTATGCGTGACTTCCTGTGGTGGCTTTATGTTTTATCAATATATATAATTTTATACTATGAGGCAGTGATAGCGTAGTGGTTAGAACATCAGCCTTGCATGCAAGAGGTCCGTGGTTCGAATCCTGGTGGCATGCGGCTTCCAGCTAAAGTTTAAAAAGTCTGCGTGGTGATGGAACTGCAATAAGAGGCCTGGGGTGCGGCCTCACAGGTGACCACCGGTGGTAACACACTCCCTCACGAGAGAAGGATTGGCCACCCTGGAGCAGTTTCTGGCCACTACCTCCCACATGCATACGTCAATTAATTCACGGCCCTCAGTCCCCAGCGCCTGTGAAGCAACTCACCATGGCGGTGGTCAGGCCTGCAACGCAGCAGAAGGTGCTGAAAATCTCTGAGTCCGGACAAGCCGCCATTGGAACCTAAACTTGGCAATGTTTAACGCAAGAACCTTATCTAGTGAGGGAAGTCTATCTGTACTATTCGAGTAGCTAGATGGCAATAAATGGGATTTAATAAGGCTCAGTGAGGTCAGGAGGACAGCGGAAGCCTATACAGTGCTACAGAACGGTCACGTCTTTTGCCATCGGGGCTTGGCTGACAGAAAAGAAGTTGGAGTGGGGCTTCATATCCACAGAAACATAGCTGGTAATATAGAGGAATACTATAGCATAATGAAAGGTTGGTAGGTACCGAAATTAAACTCAATGAGAGATGCAAGATGAGGGTGGTACAGAAATTATGTGCCTACGTCTAGTCATGATGACGCGTCCGTTGAAAGCTTCTCTAAAGACGTGGAATCGGCAATGAGTAAGGTAAAAACAAAGTATACTATACTGATGGGAGACTTCAATGCAAAGGTAGGGAAGAAGCAGGCTGGAGACCAAGCAGTAGGAGATTATGGCATTGCTACTGGAAATGCCAGAGGGGAGCTACTGGTAGGATTCACAGAAGGCAATAATTTACGGATTTTGAATAGCTTCTACCAAAAATGGGATACCGTAAGTGTACATTGAGGAGCCCTAGTGGCAAAAATAAGAACGAAATAGACTTTATACTGAGTGCACAACCAGGCTTCGTGCAGAATGTGGAAGTGCTTGGCAAGGTTCGATGCAGTGACTACAGAATAATACGGATTCAAATTCGCCTAGACTTGAAGAAAGAACGAGAGGAACTGATACGTAAGAAGCCACTTAATGAGCTAGTACTGAGAGGGAAAGTACAGGAATTCAGAGTTTGGCTTCAGAACAGGTGCTAGGCTCTTATTGAGGAAACCAACCTTAGCGTAGACGCAATGAATGATAATCTGACGAGTATCATTACGGAGTGTGCAGTGGAGGTTAGAGGTACGGTATTTAGACAGAACACTGGCAAGCTGTCCCAGGAAACGAAGAATCTCATTAAGAAGCGTCAAAGCATGAAATCCTCAAGTGCAACAGACAAAATAGAGTCGGTAGAGATTTTTAAGCTGATTATTAAGCGCAAGATATCCGATGTAAGAAGGTATAACATGGAGAGAACTGAACACGCTCTGAAAAATGTAGGAAGCGTCAAAGCGTTGAAGAGAAAACTTGGGATAGGCAAAAACCAGATGTATGCACTAAGGGACAAGGAAGGCAAAGTAACTATCAATATGAATAGGATAGTAAAATTAACGGAGGAGTTTTACATAAATCTATACAGTAGCAAGCACAACCATGACCTTAATATAAGACCTAGCAGTAACATAGATGATACCCCACCAGTAATGTTACGTCAGTTATGACACCCACCAGTAATGATAGAAGTCAGAAAAGCCTTGGCGAGCATGCAAAGAGGTTCGGCCTCTTTGCATGCTCGTCAAGGTAACATGCTCTGCATGCTCGCCTGTAACATCAGATCTGGTGAAAGATGAAGAACAGATTGTGTTAGGAAAACTAGCAACCCCGTTTAGGAGTTGTCTCCTGATGGGAAGAGTACCAGAATCTTGGAAGAATGCTAACATCAGCCTAATACATAAGAAAGGAGATGACAAGGACTTGAAGAATTAGAGGTCGATCAGCTTGCTCTCCGTAGTATGCAAGCTATTTACAAATATAATTGCTAAGAGAATTAAGACAACATTAGAATTCCATCAACAAAAGAAACAAGCAGGCTTTCGAACAGGCTACTCATAAATCGACCACATTCGTACTATCAATCCGATAATAGAGAAATGCTCAGAATATAGCCAGCCACTATACATAGCTTCCATGGATTCTGAGAAGGCGTTTATTCAGTAGAAATATTAGCAGTCATGCAGACACTGCGGAATCAGGGCGTCGATAAAACATATAAAACATTTTGAAAGAAATCTACCGAGGATCAACTGCTACCATACTGCTTCATAAGGAAAGCAACATAATACCAATAAAGAAAGGTGTAAGGCAGGAGGATAAATCTCCCCATTGATATTTACCGAGTGCTTACAGGAGGTTTTAAGAGGCCTAGAATGGGAGCAGTTAGGCATAGGAGTTGGTGAAGAGCACCTTAGTAACCTGCTCTTTGCGGATGACATTGAATTACCGAGTAACTCAGGGGACGATTTGCAACTCATGTTTACGGAGTTAAACAAGGAGAGCCGAAAAGTCGGTCTAAAAATTCATCTACAGAAAGGAAAGTAATATACCACAATCTCGGAAGAGAAAAGTGCTTCGGCATAGGTAACAGTGCACTTGAAGTTCTAAAAGACCATGTCGACTTAGGACAAATAATAACCGCGGAGCCGAACCACGAGATAGAAGTAACTTGAAGAATAAGAATAGGGTGGAGCACAAATGGCAAGCTCTCTCGAATCATGAAAGGTAGATTGCCACTATCCCTCAAGATGAAGGTATATAGCAGCTGCATTTTGCTGGTACTTAGCTACGGAGCAGAACCCCGGAGACTTAAAAAGAGGGTTCAGCTTAAATTGAGGACGACGCAGTCAGTATTGGAAAGGAAAATGGTAGGTGTAACCTTAAGGGACAAGAAGAGAGCTGAGTGAATTAGGGAACAAACTGGGGTTAAGGACATCGTAGTTGAAATCAACAAGAGGAAATTGGCATGGGCCGGAACATGTAGCACATAAACGGGATAACCACTGGTCATTATGGGCAACTAACCAGATTCCTAGAGAAGGCAAGCGCGTTAAGGAGAGACAGAAGGTAAGTGGGCAGATGGATTAAGAAGTTTGCGGGTATAAATTGGCAGCAGCAAGCACAGGAACAAGATGAATGGCGGAACATGGGAGAGGCCTTTGCGCTGCAGTGGTAGTAGCCAGGCTGATGCTGCTTCTGATGATGATGATGACTATGAATGCCACACCTGTATTTTTTGGAGTACCTGACATAATTGAGGGAAGGTCTGATATGTGAGGTTTAACGTCCCAAAACCACCATATGATTATGAGAGACGCCGTAGTGGAGGGCTCCGAAAATTTTGACCACCTGGGGTTCTTTAACGTGCCCCCAAATTTGAGCACATGGGCCTACAACGTTTCTGCCTCCATCGGAAACGCAGCCGCCGCAGCCGGGATTTGATCCTGCGACCTGCGGGTCAGCAGCCGAGTACCTTAGCCACTAGACCACCGCAGCGGGGCTGAAGGAAGGTCTGTATCGGTAGTTTTATTCTGGACATGTTCACATATTTACTAATCTTATGTTGGCTGAAATCGGTTTCTGTGGCTAGCTGTTCTCTTCTTTTTTTTCTTCCTGCACACCGTACAAGTTTACCGAGCATGGCAAGCCAGCGCTTTGTACCCAAAAGAGATATCACGAGAAGATGGCCGAGTCATTTCCTGATTTTTCACCATCTCATCAAATCAGGAAACGCTTGAAAAGAGTATCGGATGTTCAAAACTTTTTTTGCGTTAGCGTTTCACTTGAAGCCAGCGTTGTCGCGGCGGCACACGGGTCTCCTGTTTGAAGTTCATTTTATGTTAATTCAGACGCACATATGTCCTTCTGTCTCAAGTTAATTCGATGAGACATCGCAAATGCCTAAGGAAGCAGACATGTTCTCTGGTTCCACTACGTAATGCGTTCCATCATGTGTGGTTGCATTGGTAAGCATATCTGAAAAGGCTTGGCATAATTATGGTAGCGGAGGTTCAGTTTATTTGCTTGGTCTACTTGTTTTTTAATTACCTTATTCTTCTCAAACACCTCGTAAACAAGGGCTTAAAACTAGAACTGTGCGAATACTGATTTTTGGAATCGAATATGATACGACTTCGACAGCGAGTAAACTGAATTGACTACAGGTCTAATACTTATAAATTATTTTCTAATAATTAGTCAGACAACCATTTTTGAAAAATCCCCGAAAGGTTGATGTATAAGAATTTGCAATGCAGTCCGAGAATAACAATGCAGCAACATTTAATTTGAAACAAATACTTACTATCTTTGAAAAAGCAGCACTGATACTATATTTACCAACAAAACGAACAGAAGCACACGAAAATTTGTAATCTAAGGCTAGTCAAGTTCAAATGCAGCAGCAACCATGCAGACCCCTCGAAGTATTTAGAACTTCCGGTTCAAATACAAGAATGACTGTTCTGCTGAACGTAGAACATTGTCAACTGTTTTTAGGCGAGAACTGATACATAAATACTGAGGAATGCATGTCAAGCCAACATGATCAGTACGGTGATGACGACGGTAACGAAATGATAGCTGTATTACTATGACAAAAAATGTAGTTTAAGCAGAACACCTCCGGCCTCTAATAAATATATCGCTCGTAGTGCCATAGCTTTCCTGGTGCGAATTCTACTCGCGTTCTTAATTTATGTCTTTTTTGGCACTCTCTCTATAAGATATATGACCGGTACTTAGATTTCAGCACTCAAATTACATCATGTGGATGCACGCTGCTTCATCTAAATTGGGATTATGGGAAAATGCCAAAACAAGGTTACACGGAATGTTTGGAGGCGTTTCACGAAAATAGAATTGGGGTAGCAATTGTGTAAGCAGAACTTCAATCACCCTGTACGAGTCACATGCGCGGTATCTAGCACGTTTTAAAACGTTAAATCTCTACAACCTATTATTATTATTATTATTATTATTATTATTATTATTATTATTATTATTATTATTATTATTATTATTATTATTATTATTACAGCAAAACTTCGCGTGGCACTTCTTCCTTCTCCCCCTACTCCGCTCAAATTGTTGGATTTGACCGGAAGTTGCGATCACCCCGTGCTTTAGAATGGTGCCAACTATGGGCGCGCCAACAGACGCTGGTCGCGTCAGAGCTCACGTTTATCGTCGCTTCACTTACCCAGCGTGTCATCTCACGCAAGAAGAGAGACGCGCACATCGCCTTGCATTCTAACCTTATCGTTTGCTTCGGAGGGAGCGTGGGTACTACCGCGATATGGATGGACAAGGCCAGAGCATAAAGAGCGAGCTCTTAAACGCGCAGATGAAACTTGATGGCGCATCAACATGGCGTTTTAATTGCGAAGCATTTCTTAGCAAACTTCGAGCGTATCTATCTATCTATCTATCTATCTATCTATCTATCTATCTATCTATCTATCTATCTATCTATCTATCTATCTATCTATCTATCTATCTATCTATTTATCTAGCCAGCCACCTAGGAACTTTAGCTCTCCTGGCCGTTTTGATAATGGTATCATACCATTCATAAAGAAAGCAACAGAATACCAATCAAGAAGGGTGTAAGGCAGGGGGACACAATTTCCCCAATGCGTTTTACCGCGTGCTTACAGAAGGTTTTCAGAAGCCTAGAATGAAAACAGTTAGGGATAAGAGTTAATGGAGGGTACCTTAGTAACCTGCGCTTCGCCGAGGACATTGCATTGCTGAGTAACTCAGAGACGAATTCCAACTCATGATTACGGAGTTAAACAAGGAGAGCAGAAAGGCTGGTCTTAAAATGAATCTGCAGAAAACGAAAGTAATGTACAACAACTTCGAAAAAGAGCAGCGCTTCGGCATAGGTAATAGTGCACTTCAATTGTAAAAGGCTATGTCTACTTAGGGCAGGTAATAACTCCGGAGCCGAACCACGAGATTGAAGTAATCAGAAGAATAAAAATGGCAAGCACTCTCAAATTATGACAGGTAGATTGCCACTATCCCTCAAGAGAAAGGCACATAACGGCTGTATCTTGCCGGTACTTAGCTACGGAGCAGAAACCTGGAGACTTACAAAAAGGGTTCAGCTTAAATTGAGGACGACGTAGTAAGAAATGGAAAGAAAAATGGTATGTGTATTCTTAAGAGACAAGAAGAGAGCAGAGTGTATTAGGAAACAAATGAGGTTAAGGATATCATAGCTGAAATCAAGAAGAAGAAATGGACATGGGCCGGGCATGTAGCGCGTAGACAGGATAACCGCTGGTCATTAAGGGTAACTAACTGAATTCCCAGAGAAGGCAAGCGGGTTAGGGGCCGACAGAAGGTTAGGTGGGCAGATTAGGTCAAGAAGTTTGCGGGTATAAATTGGCAGCAGCAAGCACAGAACCGGGTTAACTGGCGGAACATGGAAGAGGCCTCTGTCCTGCAGTGGATGTAGTAAGGCTGATAATGATGATGATCATACCAAACTTCGTATGGCATAACATGGCTGAGTTACAAATTAGACTAGTCATAACATGAAAATCATTACATGTATGTCATGAATGTCATGATTTACATTTCGTGGTCCTGCAGCTCTTGCGGTGGTTTCGTTCACATGGCATGTTGCAAAGCTGGTAAGGTATGATTGCATGGTGAACACAAGCGACACACCCTAACATGAAACTCGAGGCATGCGTGTCATGTAACAACATGACTACATGCTAAGCTCATGATGCACTCGAAATTATACCAAATTTGGCGTTACAGTACGTGAATGGATGACGAAGGTATGCGACTGGGGCAAACATGATAATCATTAGATGCGTGTCATGTAACAACATTACTACATGCCACGCTCATGATGTGCTCGCGGCCGTTTTGCTGGCTCCAAATGTAGCGAATTCGGTACTAGGTGACGCGAATGGACGACATAGATAAAATATACATCCAAACATGATAATCGTGACATGCGTGTCTTGTAACAGCATGACTACATTCCACACTCATGATACGCTCGCGGGCGTTTCGCTAGCTTCACTTATGCCAAATTTAGTATTACGTGACGCCAATGAATAACGATGTATGTGACTACTACAAACATGATAATCATGAGATGCGTGTCATGTGAGAATATGATTACATGCCACAGTCAATGTGCCAATGCATTTTGACATGACGCTGTGCGCGTGCTCGCCAGCGTTTATTTTGTCGCGTCACTACGGCGTTGCCACGCAAGGCGCAGGTCCTGCCATTTACTTGCAGGTGTGCGCCACGCTGCGTTGCTTTGACGCATGCGCGTTCAGAACGTGCGGCGTCCCTCCGTCACAAAAAGAGGCAGACGCAGTGCTGTCTTGGTAACGCATCGGCGAAAAATGCAACTTGTCACACTTCGCGCTGGTTGCCGTTGGGCCGCTCCGAAATACGCTGGTCACGTTGGTCGAGCCAGAGTGCTGGAGTTTTGGTAACACAGCGTTCCTGTGCCCAGCGTGCGGATGCGTCAGTGTTACGTTGGAGTATTCGCCTTTTCATAAACGCCTCCCTGGGCGCCGCCATAGCCCTCCTTGGGCTGTGCGAATTGGCGCGTGCCCTCAAAAATGCACTGGTAACGCTGCGCCTTTAGCCTTTGTACTCTCGCACACAGCCCATCATGGCGGTGTTTTTTTCCTTCCTGTGAAAAGTTGTATATTGGGCCCTTCATGATGCGCTAGCGGCCGTTTTGCTTGCTCCATATATACCAAGTTTGGTGTTATGGGACGTCAATGGATGACGAAGTTACATGACTGGTGCAAACATGATAATCTTGACACGCGTGTCATGTAAAAACATGACAACATAACACGCTCATATCGTTCTCGCGGCCATTTCGCTTTCGCCACATTTACTAAATTTGTTCTCACGAGACGTCAATAGGTGACGAAGGAAACCGAGAGATACAAACATGATAATCATGATACAAAAATTATGTACGGCATAATTTACCTCCACGTCATAAAATTGTGCTGATTTTAAAGTGACATATTATTTTTTGTCACTCGTGCTTCGCATATCATCGATTACCACTGTACGTGGGACCTGCCAATTTTTTATATTGACGGTGTTTAGCTTCTTGCGAATGCCGCCTCGTAAATTCAACAATTTGCTCGAGCTGCTGCGTTCCACCATCTGCTAGCCAAGTACTCCGTGGTGGTCATGGTGCCACAGACCGAGAGATACGCCCTCGTTTGTATCTGGCGCAAGTAGGCCAGCGCAATGAAAAACAAACAAAAAAACGAAAAAGAGCCTGCAAAAAAATGCTGGTGTCACTTCTGGGCATCGATGATTAGTTCCAGCAGTTTTGCGACTGTAGACACGCTACTGAAAATCAAGCAAGAAATGACTAGCCAAACCAGTCGTTTTGCGATCGTTTGTGACTGCTTGCGACCAGTCACACATAGGCACGCGACCACTGCTAGTCGCCGGTGTGCACCAACTATTAGACTACTTTGTACTTTACTATGGAAGAACACAAAGCCGTCCCATGGGCTTCAAATTTCATGAGTCCATGCCGACAAATATTGTGTCATGGACTACCCCACACGCAGACTAACTGGTTAGGAAAGTAAACGGGTATTCTTTAGAATAAATCGTTAACAATTTAGAGTACTAGTTACTTTACTATGGAAGGGCTTCATGCCATCCCGACACAACACGGCATCCAAAGGGATTACATTATATTGCTTAACAGTTGTGGTAGTGCTACAGATGCCTTTACCATAAGGCTGAAAGGTTGTGCTAGCGTTATTGGTTTCCTTGGAAAACGGCCTCGAATTGGAAGATTTCGTTTTATTTTACCTATACTAACAATACACAGGTGTTGTGCTTGTTTTCGGAAACAGTGATCTTTTATCATATATGTACGGTAGTTTTCACGCCTGAAAAACAAAAGTGCCTTATTTCATGTCGAGTGCAACACTATAAGGACAAGTTTTTGGAGGTAACCTCGCGCAAAGGCTTGTTTTTCATCGGCTTCGGAGACCTCGTGAGAGATTCCACGCCAGAATTTGTTTTACAGCGTAAGTTAAATGACGGCCGTACAGAAGAATCGGCACGCGCAGCACACTATCCTGCGTCACAAATTGGCTGTGACTTGAGAGCATTCGAATACATTCAGCAGTTTTTAACCGACCGACATTCCTTCATTCGCATAGAGGACAAGGAAAACGGCCCTTTCCCCTTAGGAACTAAAGGTACACCACAAGGTGCGCTGTTGTCTCCTTTATTTTCAATCTGACCATGATGCACCTGCAGCTCAGCTGGCTGATGTTCTCAGTATACAACATGTGTTGTACGCTGATGACATCACCATCTGGACCACGCAGGGTGCACTCGGAGATATTGAGGTGAACCCGCAGCAAGCCGCTAGCAAAGCCAACTGCTATGCCCACCAGTGTGGCCTTCAGTGCTCGCCATTCAAATCAGAATTTGTGCACATACGCCCCTCACCTAAGTGCACAGACAATATTGAACTCTTACTGGAGAGAGGTCCAATGCTTGAACAAAAAGAAGTGTGGGTACCAGGGCTCTTTATTATTCAAAACAGACGGTCAGGCACGACATTGGCTAAACTCCGGAAGGTGGGTGACCAGGTGGGCTGCATGGTTCAGTGAGTCTCTAATGAAGGCGGGGGGCTACAGTGGAGAGATGCTTGTGGTTGGCACATGCATTTGTAACCAGTAGAATCTTGTATTCTACCCCATACCTCCACCTGCGGAAGCAAGACGAGGATGTACTTGAAGTCATCATTCGCAAAATGTAAAACGAGCCCTCGACTGCCCCGTGAACAACTCTTACCAACACCTTCCAGGCCTGGGCATGGTGAATACCTTTCGGGAGCTTTGAGAGGCCCACCTCATGAATCGGTACAATCGACTTTCACAGACAGCAGCGGGGCGCCGCCTATTAGCCCTCCTACACATACGACACAATCACATCACGGAAGATCACGTTCGTCTCCCACTCAAGTGGAGAAGTGCCCTCCACGTGCGTCCTCTTCCAAAGAATATGACAAAAGAATACCACTATGGCCGGCGCCTGGCACGGGCGGAAGCCCTGATCCACTAATATGGATCAAAACGCTGCGCGTCGTACGTGGACGCCTGCGGCCCACACTCTGTGGGCTGGTACGCGGCCGCTGTCGTACACGAGAACCAAACGGCTAACGGGCTCACGTATCGAGCCCGGGGCGTAATACATGCGGAGCAAGTCACCATTGCATTGGACGTTTGTCAACCTAGGCCACAAATTATAATCTCCGACTCTCGAGAGGTCTGTCGAAACATTGTGAACGGCCGTGTCGCATACCTGGCCTTACGCCTATTGCAACGTTCGGACTATCAGACAATATCTGCACCCTTCCGTATAGTCTGGGCTCCTGCTGACATGGGACTCAAAGGGAATTAGGCAACCGACGCCGCCAGCCGCGCGCTGTCTCACGAAGCATTTCTAGTCACCTCCCCTGGTCAGGACGACCTTGAATTCAATTCAGTGTATTCGTTCCGCGAAACTGTGGACTAATACCACTTCGATCACAGCCTTTATCCACGCCCATGCAAAGGCCCAAATAAAGCGGAGGAGCGGCTCTTACTCCGACTCTTGACGAACACTATGCTGTGCCCGGCATCCCTCAAACATTTCGAACCCGCCTTTTCCGACAGCTGCTCACACTGTGGGGAGGCGTCTTCAGACATCTACCACATGATGTGGGTAGTGTGGGTTTGCCCGTGCCATCCTGCTGTACCCCTTATCATCAACCCTACATGGGAGGAGTGAGAGGCGACCCTGCTTGGCTGCTCTAACCTTCAGGCCCAAAAGGCCTTGATTTGACGAGCCCAGGCAGCAGCCGACACCTATGGGGTCCCGTACTAGGGATCCCCATCTACTCGTTGTGAGTGCCGTCCTTTCATGAGGCGGTCGCTGCATACCTTCAGTTTTTTTTTTGTTAAATCAATATTTTCACCACCACTATCTTGCGGGCGTACCGTTCTTCCAGTCCGGCCGGGGCTGTATAGACGGTTTCAAGGCCACATGTGTTTACCCCGAAAATTTTCGGTCACCTCATTTATCATCCCCTAACGTCGAAACGAGCAATACGTTTTCAAGTTTTTTTTTAAATGCAAGAAAGGCCTCTTTTTAGTTTTTCAAATAAAAGGAGCTATGGCTACCTGTTCAGCTTTAGTGGGAGTAGCATTAATGATAGACGCGAAGTGAATAAAAACGTTGGCCAAGAAATCAATATTACTGCACCAATATTATATTACTGCACATCGCTCTGGCACAGCGTTTCAGCTAAGTCCTCTTACCGTTCGAGCTGAAATATGTACGGTTACATGCGAAACATTGAAAGGAACGATGTTATTGTACGATTGTCTCTAATGCGGTAAAATAGACTATCTCAAACTTCTAAGGTAGACTGAGACTTCAAACTGAAGTTTTCTTATCTGTATATACAACAAATGCTTTAATAGTAGCCATTGCAGGGGGAAGGGGGGGAGGACTTCCATGGGCGGAGGTGCTACTGACATTTCGGCACGTATCTCGTGTTTCTGTGCCACTGTTTTTGTCGACTTTTTTTTTTCGTCCACGACATCAAGTTGCCAATCAGACTGAAACACATGTGTGAAAATTGGCAGCGCTAGTATTAAAGGCTCCTTTGAGAGATGCTCAGTGACTGTCAGAATATAATTTTATGCGCCCACATATTGTCTTCCATCCTGAATATTGACATGCCACGTTTTTCTGATGATCTGGACGCTGAGCTTTGTTATGACAGTGGACACACTGCATTCCGAGTAGTTTGTTTGTTTGCATTTTCGCTCTGGCACTGACCATTCAAAAAGTTATGTTGGCCTCAAGAAAGGCATGGACCTGGAAAGTCTGAGAGACCGTGCACTAACTGTATCTTTTCTTGAAAGCTTAGTCCGAGTGATATGCTTACTCTAACTATTGCTTCCACTGTGCATCACAATCAGAGAGATCTGGACAATCTTGCCGAGAAAGTGGTAGTGTACCAATTTCGGAAAAAGAAAACATTTTTTTCTGCCGTTATTTACCTTAGACCTTCTTTCAAAAATAACTTGTTGCAATGTAAACGTGTCAAGAAGCAACATAGAACACATTAAACTGTGTTATCGTCCACAACGTGTCTTCGTCAACACGATAAAAGCGAACAATCACTTACGCAAGCCCCGCCGGGTATTTCCTCTGGGAATAGATCACATAACACTTCAAGTCAACTTCCAGTCAACAAGCACTTCTTCGAGTTTCAGTAGGACACGTAGAAAATGAGTACACCCTCTAATAATAAAAAAAGGGGCAGATCCCACGAACAGCGGAAATAAATGGCATGCGAAGCACGAATGAGGGAGGTTGATATGTTACTTTGAAACCAACACAACGTTAGGATGTGGTCGTGAATGAGGCCGTACATGACTTCCATGTCACGATTATCATGTTTGGACGTGTTAGCTTCATCGCCTATTCTCGTCACGTCGTACCAAATTCGGTATATGTGGAGCTAGCGAAACGGCCGCGAGCATACTATGAGCATACCCTAATTGTAGTCATGTTTTACATGACACGCATGTCAAGATTATCATGTGTGTACAGGTCATTTACATTAGTCATCTATTCACGTCACGTGATACCAAATTTGGTGTATATGAAGCTAGCTATAGGGCCGCGAGCGTGCTTTGAGCGTAGCATGTAGTCATGTTTTACATGACATGCATATCATGATTATTATGTTAGGACGTGTCATTAACCTTCATCATCCAATCACATCACGTAATACAAAATTTGGTATATGTGGAGCTAGCGAAACTGCGGTGAGCACGCGATGATCGTATCATGTAAGCGCGTTTTACATGCCATGCATATCGTGATTTTCATGTTTGCACCCGTCATATACCGTCGACATTCATTCACGTCCCACAATGCCAAATTGCGTATATGTGAAGCTAGCGAAAAACCACGAGTGCACCATGAGCGTGGTGTGTAGTAATGGCTTACATGACGTGAATGTGATAATTTCCACGTCAAGGTCTGTCGCTTATGTTCGCCATGCAGTCATCTGTCACGTGAACGGAACCACCACAAGAGCAACGAGACGATGAAATATAAATCATGTCATTCATGAGGTGCATGCCATGATTTTCATGTTATGACTAATGAGTTATATTCGTCATGTAGTCATGTTATGTCATACCATTTCAGTATTGATACCATCATCCAAACGGCCAAGATAGCTAAAAGTCGTAGGTGGATAAATAGATAGATAGATAGATAGATAGATAGATAGATAGATAGATAGATAGATAGATAGATAGATAGATAGATAGACAGACAGACAGACAAACAGACAGACAGATAGTAGATAGATAGACAGATAAATATATGGATAGATAGATAGATAGACAGATAGATAGATAGATAGATAGATAGATAGATAGATAGATAGATAGATAGATAGATAGATAGATAGATAGATAGATAGATAGATAGATAGATAGATAGATAGATAGATAGATAGATAGATAGATTCAATGACGCCGAAGTTTACTCAGAAATGGTTCGTATTTAAAAAAATTTTTGGCACTTCATCAACGACGACTTTTCCATTTATTGCATTTCAGGATTAAGTAAACATCACTGTTCGTTGTGAACGTAAGCACATTCAACATTGACCTCACGTTCTTTTGTAATAAACGCAAAACTGAGCATTTCAACACCAGTTATGAAGGTCCACATCCTGTCTTCACTATTGTTTTCATAAGACTTCGAGGCAGAATATTTTATGAGTGCGTAATCAGTAGAAACTTTGCGCATAACTTCGAAGCGATGGCGTGCTGTAGTTGCGGCTAACATTCAAGCAGCAAAATTCAAACTGGGACCTGTAAATCAACTTTCTTCTTAAACACGGCTATCCCAGCTGCCCAGTGAAAACGGGTTTTGAGATAATCTCAAATGACTGATGATGTCCATATTATTAATATTCCTACATAATGCCTTTTTTCAAGTAAACGATTATATCCTGTGTTTTTTTTTTGCTCCGAAAACGCACACCACAAGAGCACGTGATATGAGCCCTCCTATTGATGACATTTGGCAGCATATCATTGTCCACGCTAGCGTGATATTCCATGCTAATACCCTTTCATAAAAGCACATCGCCAAATGAAACTATACAGGTTCTCTAGTACTTACCTTGTTTAACCAATTCAACTACAGTTTTCATTTGGTATGTTCATATACTATCGATATACAATACTTAAGACGAATAAGTTTTTGTGCATTATGGGTGCTACTCAGCGTCTCTAGTGACCTACAAGACCAATATATGTTTTCAATCTACTGTTCTCGTAATATGCGCCCTGTACAATCATGTGGTGCTGCCGCCTTGTAGAAAATTTTGTATTACCTATTGGCTAACGCGTTTCTTCCAGGCCAGACAACGCGAACGTGCTGCAATCGTCAAAAAGAGTGAAGTGCTTTTTAATCGCCCTAACACTTAGATCTGAAATATCGCGGTGCGATAACATTTTGTGCAGGCGCCGACGACATGGTCTCGCAATGTGTGGTGACATCGCATGAAATCTCAGCATTTGCCCCCAAATACGCGCTCATGTCATGCCTAATTTTGAAACATATGCATATAAGATTTTGACCTAAACAAATGTGCGTGATATATCCATGACGTATTCAACAATAACACGACATGGCAATCATAATGTTAGCTCACCTCGCTTTAGAAACGTACAAAATGCTGTCACAAGTATTGTTGGCGAGTAGGTGCTGGACGGCTTGCCGACATCGTTTACATGCTTGCCCAAGATGTTTTCTATTCCGGGTGGCTTTCCAGGTTTACTCGGTAGTCCGAAGTACTTAGGAAAGTTCAGAACACAGGCGATTTTGGCACGTCACGTATATGCACTCTTTCCTTGACCACGGCGTGATATGCGGTTGAAGTCATGTCATTTGAAAACTACTTCGCGCAGTCGTAGTTCGTAAACATTTCAATTCAGTCTTCCTTCGGAATCGCTGGCTGCCACAATCCAGGGGAACACTGAACACTGTTGGATGGCACTAGGAAAAACGGTGCACGCTCCGCACAAGTCTGACAGCCACGCAGCAGTTCGGTAGATAACATGTTCTACCTATTGCAGACACCTACCAGTATTTCGATGCCATCTTCAATGACATAAGAGCATGAAACTCGAGTGAACAAAAAAGCGTCACTTCGAAGTGGCGTGGCTACACAAGCCAGAAAAAAGACGCAAAATGGGCAGTATGTGCGCTGATGTCGAGACGACCGGCCCTGCTCGTTGTAGCACCATCTGAAAAGGCACCGACTAAGCTACCAGCTAACTGATAATGTCCGAACATAATCTGGATGTGCGGAAATCGCGCTTTTCCATGCGGTATGGGAGAGGTGGTGCCCATCACAGTTTAAGTCTCAGTTTACACCACAGTTTAAGTTAACCGGGACTTCAATTCCTTATCGGCTTCCTTATTCGCTTCGACACCACTCTTTCTGGTTTTCGCTCGTTATCAAGCGTAGCCGTTCACCAGCCTGATGCCAGGTTGTGACGTATAGACAAAATAAGGCATTACCGCTACAATACACGTACTTTCAATAACATCCTCTGAAGCTTCCTTGCAACTATTGCCTGTTAGATCTCATTACTAATGTGTTTAACGAAGAGGACGAGTTCTTAAATATACACTTCTCTCCTTGTGTCGCCACTTGTAGTACACTTCCAACAAATTCAGATGCATAGAGGTTCATTGAAGAGGGTCCTCACAGACGATAGAACATTCGGGAGCTGCCCGAACACTGGGGCGCGTACTGGCCTAGTCTTACGCCTTCTGAGTGATGCGCTTGGTGTGGTGGTATTAACGCCAATAAACACCGATACATTTACCGTCACCGATCACCTGCACAGTGTTTCGGAGCAACAAAAACAATAGTTTCTTCTATTCTCATACCCTTTTTACACATTTCACTGTTTGCAATATGTCATTTTACTTCTTTTTCTTGCTTTCATTATTATTATTATTATTACTATTATTATTACTATTATTATTAGATCATTACATGAAAAGCCCGTGTTGTTTATCCTGCTTCTATGTGAGGTCATTAAGCTTATTTGTTGTTATTTTATGTTTCCTGTTCATTCAATGACGTAGGATTGTTGAACACACGTGTTTAGTTTACCTCACTGTCAATCAGGTCCACTTTTGGGGGGCGTTCGCGATTGTAGAAGACACTAGTGTGGGTTCCTACGAAAGGAACTTGTTAAAAAAGGAAATGGGCAGGTATGGTAACACATGATAAAAATTCTACGAGATTCAAGTAAGCAATGGTTTCAGCAAGCCCTGATTGGCAGTCTAAATCAACTAAGGGACTGGAGTCAATCAGAAGCGCTGGACCCCGTCTAAACCAAATCAGCGTTCGCTGAAATGAATGGGCCCCTTTGGGAAATCTTGCTGAACACCACCATTGATCTGTTGGCTAATTTCCTACAGACTGGAGTATACGTTTTCTGAGACCGGAGAAGCTTTCTATTCTCGCTTCTATAGAATGCTGTTTTATATGGTGCTTAAACCTCGTCTGCTTCTATTCATTCAACGCACTTTTGTCTTCTTTAATCAATTTTCTTTCCTGCAATAAATTTAAAAGCTATGTGTTTAACGGCTACCTTGCATTATAAGGCTACGTTGCTTTGCCCACCTCGCCTAGCAATGTGCCTAGTTTAGGCACTGTGCCAGCAAGCGTTACCATTGAAAACAAGAAACAAAACCTTTTTTATATCTCATATACGGATCATTTCTGAAGACGGTTCTTGGTCGAATTACATCCAACAACTAGTCGTTACCAATCACTAAATTGAGCAAAATTTCAGCGATGATTGTTAAATACTGTTTATGTCTCGCGGTAACGCCTCATCAACACAATTGGATGTCTATGATAACAATGCTTTCGACCGGTCATGTCTGCGTAGCTCACGAACATATATTTATTCGGAAAATAAAAACAGGCAGGGGGAAGACTGTCGTATGCAGCCCGCTGGCCACAAACGGGAAAAGGTAGAGCGGGGGCCGTCTGCTTTCGACGCCTGCATGGTTTGTAAGCTCCGAAAGAGATCTGCTTTAATTGTGCACTAATGGCTCCAGACTTTTTTCATTGCGGGAAGTACCTTAATAGCCACATGAGCAATTCTTCTTAGCTTCACGTTTCGACAGCCTTTTCTGAATATTAATAAACCTGGAAGCAGCCAGGGCATCACTCGTTGCTTGTACCATTGATAAGCTTGGTTTGTGTTACAATAGTCGCAAACAGGACTCCTACAGTGTTCGCTGATTGCCTTGAAAGTATACTCATCGATGTCGTCACCCTCATATTTAGTCATGAACTCTTTAGATCAAGTGCAGCAATTAACTGGGAACACGGCGTGACATGTAACTAATTTCGTCCTTCGAAAGGGTAAGCTACTTAAGAGATATTCAACAAATGAAAAATACACTACGTTAGCAGTCGTGTTTAAGAGCATTCGTGCTGCTAGAAGTCAAGAAATAGCTACGAGAGAACTTCGTTCGGTCAAAAGTACTGGCGCAATGGTAACCAGCTATTCCCATCAGAATTTCTGGTTCGCCTTAGAGTTTCTGGTAACCGTCGCTGGTTTCTCCATGTGGTCATTAACGCCGTTATTTTTGTCGACAGGGCCTCACCATGTGTGAGCCCCGCGGTATGGTTGTATGCTCTCCAATAGTAGACTACCAAGTACTCTAAATCAATAACCTCTCATTATAAACACACACAGGTTTTTCTAAACACACGAGGTTCATTTTCTTGATGCGCCCTCATTAAGTGTAAGGCCCTATGGACGACGTTCAGCTCTCCTATAGTACCATGCTATAAATACCGTGCTATAAATACTCTCCTATAGTACGGTGCTATAGTGCTATAAATTTTTAAACACTTTTTCTTAACACACAATCGTATTGGAGAGAAGTCAGTGCTGTATCTCATTATAGGGAACACAACCTTCTAACTCATCAACCATCATTTTTTAACATTGATACTGCACTAACAATTACTTCATGAAATCTCAAGATTAAAGCTATGTAGCGACAGCCACACTGTCCGTAATCTCACCGTTTCGCTGAGGCTGGTGGTCCCACCGCGATTTATGCCTTTACGTAGAAACCACCGCTGCTCGCAGCCCCGTTTGCCACGCCATGCAGAAACGACGTCAGATGAGTGGTCCGTGAAACTGCGTTACAGCAGCGCAGGAGACAGCGTAGCTTCGTATATACAAAAAGAGCTGTTTGGTTGCGTTCGTCGGGAGATATGGAAAGTGAGTCGAACAGACTGAAAAAAGCCAGGCTTCGTCATCGGAACGAAATCAAGAGGAGAAAGCGAGCCGAGGAGATAGAGGAAGTATAGAGGAAGAACGAGTCACACGTCCTGGACTAAACAAAACTATATTAACCGCATACCTCTCGCTATGGGCACCCAAGCATAACCGAGGTAAGCTACCACGAATTTTTTTCAGCGTGTTTTCACATGCCTACCTTTGGTCGGAAAGCAGTTCACTCGCATAAACAAACACTTTGGCTAAAACTATAGTTGGATCCCATATGAAGCGTCGATTTAAAAGTCTAGCCCCAGCCAAATCAACATGCTAAGCAATACACGCATGTTCGTTTCGCACAACCACGCAACCCTATCAATGTGTTTTATTAACACAAAGGTGTTTTCTGCTGGGGTACACCAAGATTTCAGAACTTCTGTCAATGGCAGTCGAATCCACTACTTGTCGGTCGGCTACAATAGCTGCCGGGCACGCTATGCATTGAACCACGGTTACATACTTTGTTGATTTTAAAAACATGCCTTTTATATCACCACATCATTCTCCCAGTACTCTCTTCATAAAGCGTCATAATGAATCCTGGCTATGAAATTCACATATAATTTTTTCAACGCATTGTTTTTACGCGTCTGCCTTATTTGGCGCGTTTTCAATAGTACAAGTGCAGTTTTGACAATACCTTAACACACTGCCAGTTGGCGACATTACCCAAAGCGTCGGAGGGTGTCATCTATCCATACCAAAGCTAGTTCGGCAACGCGTGGAGCAACGCACTTGCTTCACCTGGATATAACTGCGCGCTACCTGCTTACGCTCGCCACGCGAAACATCAAGGCCGGCCAAGAGGGAAGACACGACATGCGTTGCGTTTCTCTATAATATGGCAATGGCGTTCAATAACACCAACATCCAGTGAGTAGGCAGCCTTAGCTCAAGTTTGGTGTACAAGCAGTCACGCTTTCTAGGCGGTCACACCACTTTCATTGGTTCCGATCACACCGATAACTACTAGAGTTACAGGCATCCATGACTCCAAGGGCAAGTTCAACCAAGAAGGTTTTAAAAAATGCTTGGCCTAATGAACAATCAATCATTAATCATGGGCGCTAGTCTTCGAGATATAGATGTATCACTAAGCGTCTATGTGAATGCATTTTCGAAAAAAAACGGTACTTAAACTTAGCTGTGAAACACTAACAGATATTTCATAGGCTCTCTTATGTCAGCGTACACCAGGCTCTAAATTACCTCTGTGAAGAGATGTTTCACTTTCGTGTTGAACTGATGCCCAATAAGGAGGGATCAAACATGTTTTTTTATTACCGTAGCAGCGACAATAGTGCCATGTAAGTTCTACTTGTTGTCGTCTACTATCTGGTTTCGTAGCAATGCTGAAATATTGCTATGACAGCACACCTTCTGTAAGACCTTTTTTTTTCTTGCACCTTAGCTTGTCTGTGGCATTCGCATCGTTTGCGGAATCACCCTCCTTTCTTAGCCAACATGGGGATCCTAGTGCCGTAGACGAATTGCCAGAAGGAAAAGGTTGCCAAGGAGAGAAAGTCGCCTTTGTCTTGTGTGACAAGAGAGCTTTTTAAACGTTGCATATGACACTTTGAGCTTCGCCCCCCCCCCTCCGCCTCCTCTTTTTTTTCTACACTAGAGAATTGGAAGAATTCGTCCTGGGAACCATCACGCCCTTCAGTTATTGGCGTGAATGTCTCTCTAACATTTTTTATGTTTTTGCTGAAGCAAGAGTCGTTCATTCTTGTTTATCTTGACAAAGTAGCAACTCATATAACTACTTTGTTTCAACAAGTTTGGAGACACCATGGGTAGATACCGGCTGATTACTGATCTACAAGCGAGCTTTAGCGTATGAGTCACTCAAATTTATGCCAACTTTTAGCACACTGATTACTTTTGCGTTTTTGAATTTAAAATGTCTAGCTTTGTACCCACTCCCCATTCATGAAGAAATCACGGCATATCGATGGCGTGGATGATGATGAGTGGGGCGAAACGTCCGTCCGTACGTGAATCTGTCCGTACGTCTATCCATCCGTACATACCTGCGTCCATACGTCCGTGCATTTATTCGTCTGCCTGCCTGCCTGCCTGCCTGCCTGCCTGCCTGCCAGCTCTACGAACTCATCAGCTATACTATAACCGCTAACACCATCTAGTGGTATTATTTCCAAGGACATATACACACAACGCCATCTATTGTATGACAAGGGAGGCACTACTGCGCACACCGTAAGAACGAGAGACTGCCCCAGACTACAAGGACCTTTGCCCCTAAAAAAAAAAAACTGCAATCTTGGCCCTCATCATTAACCCTCAGACATGGAGTTTCAAAAAATACACACAAAAGGGAATCTGGCGCTAGTGTTTACGCAAGCTCCTTCAGCAGCGCCTCTAATTCCATGGGAATTATGCGAAGTACACGTTTCGAATCTGCTTCAGATAGATCACGTTCTTGAGATTCGCGACGATTGTTCACCGAGTGTAAAACAAAGTGATCTTATATAATAATGAATTTAGTCTTGCTTCGTTTTTATTGTGTAAATAATATTAAAAATAAAATGTTTCCGTTATTTTGAGCTAGAAGGGAAATCTGGCCAATTTTAACCACCAGGATAGGCATTGCTCTGTCCATATGTTCTTGATTTGGCATTAAGATATAATTTAATATTTTTACAACGCTAGAAAACAATCATGCTAGCTTTTCTCCAAAACGTACACATTATTCATGGATTTACAGTACAGCAATAAGTAAAAAAAACAGTTAACGCATCGTCTGCTGCGATGTCAGGTGCGTCTGTGCAAGCGTTCTGCCCCAAACATACCTCTTGTTTTGATGTCGAGTCAGAGGAGCATGACGGTGCGTCTACCGTGGCTTCACGGTCGTTTTACAGTCGATATAAATAAATGCTGGCAAGGCGCGCTTAAGAAGAAAAAAACGAGCTTGATGTAATATATTCTGCACTGCCTTGGAATGCTACATATATGCGCAACGGTTAATGAATGACGCTTCACCTAAATTGTTGAATACCACTCGTAAAGCTCAAATGTCATATTTTATCTCAAACTCAGTGCTCTTCAGCCTCTCTGAACTACAAAGACGCTGCTTCGGTGCTGTGAACCCCACTCCACTACCCACGCTGCGCGAAGAACGATACTTAAACTGAAGAAAAATTGTTTTACAGTTCGCTAGCTAACGCAGTCCGATCCGAACCCTGTACTTCCCACAATTCCCATGAAGGTGCACGATCGCCGCGGCAGATTCCTCTCTATAGGTATTATTGTATGAAACTCTATGCCCTCAGGTAATGAATGGTGTGATAGTTAATCATTGAAAATTGTTTATTGGAACACCAGTTAATTAGCCCGAATTCAAAAAAAAATGCGAACGCGGTTGCGTTTTGTATCAGTGAAGGTCGAAACAGGGAAGTAAATTGCATAATAGTAACAGCAATTCAGGAGAGTACTGTTAACACTTTAGTACTGTTACAACATTGATATCAACATTTTGTACGAAACAAGATACAAAGTTACAAAAAAAAAGAATGTGGGGCAGCATCAATTCTGCGACTAAAATATTTCGTGCCACTCCCTCCCGGGAAACACCAACTAATACATGCTCATGTATTGATATTAATGGAGACTCGTACATCCTACCGGATACATGTAGGAAGCCCACAATGATTGCTCGAGCCTAATCAATGATTTATGTGAGGGATTAATGGAACAAGCCCTTAAAATAAGCTTCTTGTCAAGCCGTTTTCACAAAGAATAAAAAGGCAGGGTACCATGTAACCTGTAGGGCGCACGTGGAAACGCCTACTTACTCAAGCTATAAAAATGCTGGCTTACTTTCTGTGCCATAAAATAAAAGCACACCTCCATAAAGTGGAATCGAGTAACGGCGATACGCCAGAGCTTGAAGCGACTGAGCCAGGAAAAGAGAGAAGTTTTTGAAACAATGGCCCAGAGCTGTAGTACGCTATTTGAAAAAAAAAAGAATGGGTGCTTAGAGCTGAGTTACAAGTTGCGTAGAGTGAAATGTGAAAGTGTCAAGCATAATTTGTTTATCTTGAAGTTGTGCCTTGTGCTCAATAAAATAAACTCAAATTAGTTTTACACAATCAGTCCTGTTTACCAAATTTGCTAAAAAGCAACATTCATGGCTAAAATTAGGCGAGAAATGCATTGAAAAGGAAGGGCACAGAAGCATAATGAGTAGCTGAAGCCAACTCTATGGTAAGCACTGTGGGCGCGATGGCATGAAGAATGCAGTTTATTTCACCTCCCCCCCTCTCCCCAAAAATTGAAATGCATGTGTAAAGAATGTCGGAGCATGTATAGTCGACCCATGATTCGTTTCAGGATAATAATATATAGCTTAACCGGCTAGTAACATTGATTGAAAGACGTTTCATGAGAACGTACGACACAACACAAAGAAAAAAGCACTAAAATCAAGTATCAAGAACAAGCTGCTTGCGCATGGCCACCCGAGTCTGCTCTCGAGCCTGGACTGCAGCATCGACTCGGCGAACTCGAATTCTCTCACGTACCTGCTGTCAGCACTGTTTCGAGAAAGATGTCTGGTGTTCGAGTGTTCATAAGATTCGTGCCCTCCCCATGTGGAAGTTGTCAGTTAAACTATGCTGCGACGCCGAACTTTTCACGCGCACGTAAGATGGTCAGGGGATGTTTGTTTAGATTCCTTGAACTTCCTGTTGACCTGCTTGGCGGCTTTTCCTGGCCCCGCCACGGTGGTCTAGTGGCTAAGGTACTCGGCTGCTGACCCGCAGGTCACGGGATCGAATCCCGGCTGCAGCAGCTGCATTTTCGATGGAGGCGAAAAATGTTGTAGGCCGTGTGCTCAGATTTCTGTGCACGTTAAAGAACCCCAGGTGGTCAAAATGTCCGGAGCCCTTCACTACAGCGTCTCTCATATACATGTGGTGCTTTTGGGACGTTAAACCCCACATATCAATCACTCAATCAAATCAGCGGCTTTTCCTCGGTGAGAGGCGACATGCGTGCATACAAATAGAGCTAAATTACGTCATTTTTCATCCTATTTCCCCTCTTTTCTAAATTATTTTCTGTATCACTTCTCATCTCTGCGCAGAGCTGTTAGGGTGACTTCCACTGAGAGACACCGATGCAGTAGTTCTACATTTTTGGGTCTTTCAAAACCACTTCATTGAAACTAGCTGCGGAAGTTCTAGGCGGCACGGCTGCGGAGAGATGAATGGCGGTGATGACAAAGCTTCCACGGCACTTGTGCTTGGGTTCAACGTAGAGAACGATGTTAATGAGGAAGAAGCTAATGGAGACACAGTCACAAATGCCCTCGTAAAGCATGCCGAAAAGACGGACCACGAGATAAACTGGGGAAACGCACTCATCGTGGCAACGGAGATGCGAGTGACATCGAGACTCTACCTAATATTTCTAATCATTCTGACCACGAGTAAGACAATCGATAGATCATCTGGCACACTAAACCACGCGTACTTCCCGACTTTTAACCATGCACTCAGCGCTACATGAGAACCTGCTGCACAGCCACCATACCATCGTGAGCATGGTCTCCCCAATGACATTCTTAATTTGTTTTGACATTCGCCAGTGACCTTTTTGTTTTTTCAACAATGATTTTACCTGGCCAGACGATATTGCGTCAAACTCTCGACAAAAAGAGAAAGATACAGAAATGAAAATGAAAGCTCCCTCAGGCTTGGCATCACTAGAGTGTGAAGTTGCCTGAATATTCTTTATTTTGTTCATTCTTCTGGTCAAGACAAATTAAATTATTTCCTTAGATGATAGTGTGATTATGCAGCTATGCGTTCCCGCAGCGTTCTTGCGAAACCACCATTTTTTATACACTGATCACAATGAGAGCCCTCAAGCCTGAACATTTTGCGGGCCAGTTTTGTCATTTTCTATGTTCTCGTTCTGTCTTATGCTTGCACAGCGGGACAAAAGTTCAAACAAGAATCAAGTAGTAGCCAGAAAAGCTTTGCTTTCAGGCTATTAGGCAACCCTTCCTGAAAAAAGGAAGATAGATATTTTTATTAAATTACCATGCGTCTGAGCATGGTGCAACACCATTACTCTAGAGGTCAATACAACAGCATCCTTTGGAGATGGTACCTTCGCCTTTTTCTTTCGCGAAAGCAATGGCTCTAAGGAAACTATGCGTCTCAGCGCAGACTAGCAAATAGTCCAGCACCGAGTCTGAAACTCTGTGGGACTGAAGAAAGTTTGTTTTGCGAATTCTTGCCAGGAAGACACTCTGACTGCAACAATACACGAGATCTGTTTGCACGTGCGCCGCCGGGCAGTCTGCTCAGCGTGCTTAGATGACAACGCAAGCCGGCGGAGACCTCAAACAAAGGAACCCCTACAGTCACCCATGTCGAGAAGTAGGGCTCTAAGTGGCGGCTTCTTTGATGTGGCAGGCTTGATGCGTTTCTAATTAAGTTACCAGAGTACTATTCTGGACATTTCCTTTCATGTGACAGCCAAACAAGTTTCAGACGAGATAGTCCTTCTACTGTATTAATTTTTATGGTATGCAAAAGAACCCAATCCTACATGTGAGCTCAAAAGGAGCGAGCTCTCAAACAACTGGTTAACAGTTTGGAGGCTTCACATTTCTGTCCAGCTTCTTTCACAAGATGGCAATCTTTGATTGATGATTGATATGTGGGGTTAACGTCCCAAAACAACCATATGATTATGACAGACGCCGTAGTAGAGGGCTCCAGAACTTTCGACCACCTGGGATTCTTTAACGTGCACCCAAATCTGAGCACACAGGCCTACAGCGTTTTCGCCTCGATCGAAAATGCAGCCGCCGCAGCCGGTATTCGATCCCGCGACCGGTCAGCCACCAAGCACCTTAGCCACTAGACCACCGCGGCGGGGCAGTTGGAAATCTTTTGGCATTCCTTACGCAACATGGTTTTTGTTCACGTGTGCAACAGAACTGTGGGCTATGTCACGTGACAGAATGCCACGATTCTCCAAACTCAAACCTGGTAAAAAGCCTTGACTTTTTTTTTTCAAATTAATCATACTTAGCGCAAAACAGGTGGACACAACACTGATGCGTGAGTTGTGCACGAATCAGCGTGGCATAAAAAAATAGTGTACCAATAGCGTGGTTGAAGAAGCTTAAATATTTGTTTAGCCATGGCTCATGTTTTCACATAGACCTTAGTTTTCGATATATGATGTAAGTAGACAAGTATACGATCTAATAACGGTGGACTCGTCGCACTGAATTGACCCTTGAATTGAAGCGTCCAGAATCTATCATTGCATATGATTACGAGATACTAAGTTTTCAAGAGAACCTCTTTTCGACGAGCCTGAGCATGACGGCCTTATAGAATGCATTGAATTATAGAAAAAAGTGGCAGATTCCACGTACAGCGGGAATCAATTATGTGAAGCACGAATGAGAATTGTTAATATGTTACTTTAAAATCAGCACAATGTTACGAGGTGCAGCTAAAATATAGCGTACATGACTTCGGTGTCATGATTATCATGTTTGAATGTGTCGTTTACCTTCGTCACCTATTGACGTCAAGTGATACCAAGTTTAGTATATGTGGAGCTAGCGAAATGGCCGCAAGCACGCTATGAGTGTGGTATATTGTCATATTCTTACATGACGCGTGTCAGGATTATCATGTTTGCACCAGTCATATTTCTTTGTCACCCATTGACATCACGTAATATTAAATTTGGAATATGTGAAGCTAGCGAAACGTCCAACCGCGCATCATGAGTGTGACTGCGGCATGTTCTTACATGACACGCATGTTGTGATTATCATGTTTGGATGTGTCATTTATCTATGTCGTCCATTCGGGCTACGTAATACCAAATTAGATATAAGTGCAGCTAGTGGAACGACCACCAGCGCATCATGAGCGTGGCATGTAGTCATGTAGTTACATGACACGAATCTCACGATTATCATGTTTGCATCAGTCACTTAACTTTGTTATCCATTGACGTACCGTAGTACCAAATTTGGCATATGTGACGCTAGCGAAACGGCTAAGAGCGCATCATGAGCGTGGCATGTAGTCATGTTGTTACATGGCACGCAAGTCATGATTTTTATGTTAGGGTCTGTCGCTTGCGTTCGCCATGCAATCATGTCATAGCATACAAGTCTTGCAACACTTCAAGTGAGCAAAACCACTGCAAGAGCAGCAGCATCGTTAAATGTATATCACGACATTCATGACACACATGTCATGATTTTTATGGTATGACTCGTAAAATAGTCGCCCTACAGTAATAATATACCATACCGAGTTTGGTACCGATGTCGTTACCGAAACGGCCACGAGAGTTAAAAGTCGTAGGCGGCTATATAGATAGATAGATAGATAGATAGATAGATAGATAGATAGATAGATAGATAGATAGATAGATAGATAGATAGATAGATAGATAGATAGATAGATAGATAGATAGATAGATAGATAGATAGATAGATAGATAGATAGATAGATAGATACCCTCAAAGTCACCGAAGTTCGCTAAGAAATGCACCGCATTTAAAAGCTAGCAGAGCGCTGATGTGCTACAACCGTACTAAATGGATTCCATTCATTCTGGTTCTGATGATTTTAACATATGTCTTCGCTTGTGTCTCTTGGTTTGTACAGCATACCCATACGTGGCGCCTACACACAAAATGATTGATGTTACTCGCAAACGAGCTGAACCATATGTTATCGATGTTATCTCAACTCACTACGACTATTATTGAAGAGTCAGCAGGCAATATCAAATATATTCGCTGCAAATGTATTGAGGTGATTCGACTTCAACCGGATTATGTTATTTAGCATGGGTAAAAAAAGATACTACACTCCTGAAGTGCTGCGTATTGTAACAAATGGATAAACAGCAGCTTCAACAGTCGCTTGGGGATTTCACGCACACTTAGCAATCAATTGCATACTTTAGCCGCGAAATATCCCAAAGACGAGCTAAAGATACATACAACAAGGACAAGTAGCACTTTCAAATAAAGTAGACTCAGCGCAAAACCAAAAATAAATATACAACACACAGATATGTGCAGTTGTGACAAAGCTTTACGCTATCTAGTTATCGAACAATCTCTTTTACAGTAAGTATAATGTCACCAACGAGTCGCAGATACACCATTCTCCTTTATTTTTATTGTAATGAGCCTTCATCAACCCACGTGCAGTTTTATACCTCCTTATATATAACATTTTTATCTCTTTCAAACGTGGTTCACACTTGCAGGCTTTAAAATGCATAGGCGGAAGCGCCAAGCCATCCTTCATTATATTTGATTCATGCTAGTTTCTCGTTCTTTATACAGCGCCCGGTGTGCCCGATTTGCGAGTTTCCACAACAAGAAAAGGAAATTTCACACACTGCGCCTTTGCCACATTTGTCTACGTCGTACCATGTTTCTCACCGAATCTCTGACGGATCGCCTCCTCCAACATCTCGTGCACCCCTACGGAGATACAGAGCACGACGTATGTGAAAAGTGTCAAAGGTGTGGTTTATGACATCCCCATTGTGGCAAATGGTACATCAGGCCCACTGGGCGCTGCATCGGGTGACGTCGCTGGGAGGGATGCCTAGAGGATGGAGAGGGGGAGTGAGCTTAGTATGGCTACTAACTATGGCTTAGTATGGCTATCGGCATATTCAAACAAGATAGTGGGAGAGGGTAGGAGAGGATATACTGGGAGTACGGGTGCGCGCAGTGGATCGCGGACGCCATCGGATCGAGCGAGCACAAACAAAGCTTCACATTTCAAAATGTTTTTGCAAAATGCTGTCGCATTTAGTTTAGCGACAGAAATCGCGTTCACAATCAGATTGATAGCAATGGATAGTTCGCCGAAGTAAAACACTGGGTTCTGAAGGAAATGTAACAAGGTGGTGAAGTTATTTGAACACACGATATCTAAAAACTTGTATCAACGTGATAGCGTTGATACTAGTATGTAGCAGAAATTCCGCCGTCGGCGTCAGCACCGTTGGTTGTGAGCAAAAACTCAAGAAAGAAGCAAATAAAATAACGAATAAAATTTTCGGTTCTATTGAGGATCTAACCCTGGCCTTTCCCGTGGCAAGTAGGTGTCCTGCCACAAAGCCACGATGTTACTTGCACTGCTTCGGGAAGAAACACTACATAAATGTCATGCAGTGAAAGCAGTCGTCTCAACGCATTTTGTTCGACAGGCGTCACGGCGAAAACGAACACACTCTGCGATTTGTAGGCGCACTTCGGAGGCCATCAAACTACGTCGAAAAATGCCGGCATAGTGATGTATTGCCTAGAAAACACCTTTGAGTGAGTTAAACAACTTTATTGACGATCCGGCATAAAGGGGGAAGGGGTAGGGGGATTAAAGAGAGACACTAGCGTGCTCGGACGTCCCGGAGCAGCAACCTACTCGCGTCAAACCCGTGGGGGCGCCGCTTTCGGCCGCTGGCGTTCCAGGATGCTAAGCACGTGCTGGACCACGTCTCTTTGATTGCCTGGCTCTCGGCTGATAATTTCGCTGCTTATGGCAGTTGGCATTACTTCTTGGTGGAAAATTCGCATAGTAATAATGACTGGTGAAAAAAATTAAACTCGCATTGTCCCTCGTGCAATCGCGTAAGGCGGCTTGAAGGCAAAAGCGATATTCTTCTTCCTTTGTCCCAGTCGGTCGATTCATGCTGCCGAGAACCCCTCGTTGTTTTGCATTTAACGTAGTTTTGCATAGCCTCTTTTATCGGCACACCTTTCACAAAGCTACGGTGTCGTGTAATGACGGGATCATAAGACGCTCCGCCTTGTGACGTCACACTGACGTCATGTGGTTGCATCACAACATGATGGTGATGTGACGTTTCACACAAAAAGTGAACAACACACTTTATTGTTTTCGTAATGAGTGCAGAATAGTTGTCCCAATTAAGAGTATTTATTCTGCCCGTATATATTTGACTTCTTAAAAACGATAATTAGGTCAATATAGTTTATGATTAGAAAGGAAAGGTTTCAAGATTGTGCGTTATTTCTGATGCGAATTTCAGCGCGGTAGTTCAATTTACGCCCCTCAATGTAGGCACCGGCTACTCCGTATTCTTTGGTGATATCTAACATACAGCACGTCGGGCTCAAGTGTCTTAGCGTAAGAAGTCCACTGCACATACAGTAATAACGCACAATATAAAATATATAACAGGATATGAGATTTCAAAGCAATGTAGAAAACAATTTTATATACATTGATAGGCACGTGGTCTGTATTCCTTAATTTTTGCTACCGAGACCGTTGTTTTATTCCCTTTTACAAGGTCTCAGTCTGTGAAATAAGGCATACGGCGACATGACAAGTCATATTTACTCTCTTTCTTTCTCACTCTCTCTCAAAACACACACACACACACACACACACGCACACACACACACACACACACACACACACACATATATATATATATATATATATATATATATATATATATATATATATATATATATATATATATATATATATATATATATATATATATATATATAGATGAAATAGGTGATCAGAGTTTCTTCCGGCTACCGTAATAAAAGTTATAAACTTCGAGAATAGTGCAGTATAGGAAACAAAACAATAAAATATTTATTTATACCTAACAGTTTCGGCTGGTGGACCAGCCTTCTTCGGAGGATGTAAGTGAAATGATACAAGTTCCCGTAGCAGAGGGTCACCCTCACAGTTTAAAGACCCTCCAAAAAAAAAAAAAGAGAGAGAGAAAAAGACAAGCGGGCGAACGAGGTAGCAACAGACAACAAGAAGCAGAAGAAGGAGAGGAACTAGAAAGGAGCGACGGAGAGCCGCCGGAAACGAGCGGGTAATTCTGGCATTGTTGCTGCGTATAGGTAAGACGCGCCGCCAGCGGAGGCGACCAAGAAAAACGGAAAAATGTGGAACATGTTGCCGCTTTACTCGCATCCCACACATGGATCGAGTTTAAGTTCACGTGGTTCGGCGGCTGGCCCGTGGCGTCGGGCCACACACACACACACACACAAGAAGCATACGACCCGCTCCAGCTTTCGGAATATAATGGCCACGTTGGAAAGCTAATGTGCCCTCTCCCCCTCCCTCCACCTGCCCTCTCTTGCAGAAAAATGTACAACCAGTCATACTGAAAATAAATAAATGGGTATTCTTGTAAAGGATGAAAATATATAAAAATAAATAATACTAAAAAGTACTCAGAAATGAAAATAAAGTTTAATAATACTAACACACTCCGTTCGGTTTACGTAGCATCGAATTCGTTTAGTTTCGCTATATTGACTAACTTGCGTGTGCGACTTCACGTATGTATAAATAAATTAATTGAGTAATTCAATTTATGTGTTTCACGAAACGTCGCGGAGACACGTCAGTCGCCCAGGGCTCTCGTTGATTCCGTGGGTAAGTGATTTGAATTTCTTTATAAAGTATGACTCCCGCTGTTCGCGCTCCCGTGTGTTCTGGAAGCCGGATTGTAGGAGTATGACACTTACGCTACCTCGTTCGCCCGCTTGTCTTTTTCTCTCTCTCTTTTTTTTTTTTTTGGAGGGTCTTTAAACTGTGAGGGTGACCCTCTGCTACGGGAACTTGTATCATTTCACTTACATCCTCCGAAGAAGGCTGGTCCACCAGCCGAAACTGTTAGGTATAAATAAATATTTTATTGTTTTGTTTCCTATACTGCACTATTCTCGAAGTTTATAACTATATATATATATATATATATATATTGACGCGTGTGTACTGGTGGACGAAAACGACAATAAGGGGATTAGGCGGGCACCAGGTAGTGGGGTAGTGGAGCTCTGGCTGATAAAAGATAAAGAAGGCGATATTGCTGTTCGGCTGCTGAGAGTCGCTGTGTCAACGGTTATCTGCCTTTGGTTCGCGCTGCACCGCGACACTGGTGGAGGTGCTGGGTAATATGGCGGCGATGTACCAGATGGTGAACGTCGCAGAGCATCGGCATAGCTCATGGGACGGTGCTCGTCACCAGGACCAGCGGTAGAAAATGCGTGGCGGATTTCGTCGCGTACCAGTTCAGCGACGGACGCAACGGGGGTTTGAGCAACTGGATTCCGGAACTTTTGCAGTTCTTCGCGAACTATCTCCCTAATGAGGTCTCGCAGGGAGCTTTGATCCTCAGGTATGGCGGCAGCATTGATTGGGGCACTGCTAGACATTCTATGATACTGCCTGCATCGTTGATGGAGCGCCCGCTCGATAGCCGTAGCCTCCTTGATGAAGTCAACTACGGTACTTGAAGGGTGGCGCAGTAGCCCGGCGAAAAGTTGCTTCTTAACGCCGCGCATGAGGTAGGTCAACTTCATAACTTCACTCATGTTCGGGTCAGCTCGACGAAAAAGACGAGTCATATCTTCAGCAAACATAGTAACGCTTTCATTGGGTTTTTGAACCCGTAGCTCTAACAGCTGATGTGCACGGTCGCGTCGATCGACATTGGTGAACGTATCGACAAGCTGTTGTCGGAAGCCGCCCCAAGTTAACAGACTGGCTTCTCTGTTCTCATATCAAACTTTCGCACCGCCGTCAAGGTAGAAATAGGCGCGTGAGAGCTTTTCTTGTTCAGGCCACAGATTAATTTTGGCGACACGCTCGTAGTGCTCAAGCCAGTCGTCCACGTCTTCATGGGCGCCGCCACTAAAGTGATACGGAACCAGCGGTTTAAAGATGGTTACCTGTGAAGGCTGTGTTGGCGGGGGGCCTTGGGGCGCCGGTTGCGGACTGGCGTTGGCCATTTGGAGAGGTAATCGGCCCTTGCGAGGTTCCGTAGAAGGCGTGAACTCTGGAGTGAGGCCTATCAGCCGCCGACTGAACCGGTGCACGGGAGTTGCAATGGGTGACAATACGTCCGATCTAGATGAACGGCTCCCAGTGGGAGTATAGTGCATTAGGTAGGGTTGCGTCCCAGCACTTCCACCAGTACACACGCGTCATTTCACGCAGTCACGCAGGCGTTCGTCCTGATCCTGAAAAGATCGCAGCTGTTGCACAGTTCCCGGTGCCGACTGATAAGAAGGCCGTCCGACGATTCCTCAGACTATGTGCGTATCATAGGCGATTCATCGCAGACTTCGCACGCGTCGCATCACCGTTGACCCGCCTCACGAGAGAAGACGTTGCTTTCCATTGATTGATTTGTGTGGTTTAACGTCCCAAAACCACCATATGATTATGAGAGACGCCGTAGTGGAGGACTCCGAAAATTTCGACCACCTGGGGTTCTTTAACGTGCGCCCAAATCTGAGCACACGGGCCTACAACATTTCCGCCTCCATCGGAAATGCAGCCGCCGCAGCCGGGAATTGAACCCGCGACCTGCGGGTCAGCAGCCGAGTACCTTAGCCACTAGACCACCACGGCGGGGCACGTTGCTTTCCAATGGAGCAACGAAGAGGAAGCTGCTTTTAAGAACCTCCGCCAGCGACTACAGACGCCTCCAGTGCTTGCCCACTTTGATGAGAAAGCCCCAACGATGCTACACACTGATGCCAGCAATATTGGTTTGGGAGCTAAGCTTGTGCAGCTGCAAGAGGGCACAGAATTAGTAATCGCCTATGCAAGCCGAACACTAACACGCGCCGAGACCAATTACTCCACGACTGAGAAGGAATGCCTTGCCGTGGTATGGGCGGTCACAAAATTTCGCCCGTATTTATACGGCCGCCCTTTCAAAGTCATCAGCGACCACCACTCACTGTGTTGGTTGACAAATCTTAAAGATCCTACAGGGAGGTTAGCACGTTGGAGTCTCAGGCTGTAGGAGTACGACATGACTGTCGTACACAAGTCAGGAAAGCGCCACGTGGACGCCGACTGTCTATCCCGCTCACCCATTGAATCGGCAACTCTATCCGATGAGGAGGAAACAGCATTTCTCGGTGTGCTTGACTCAACCGCTATTGCACAGCAACAACGTGGCGACCCTGAGTTACTTGCCCTAATTAATTACCTGGAGGGAAGATCTCAGAAGGCACCAACTGTTTTCGTAAGAGCGCTGTCATCATTTTGCTTACGGAGCGGAGTACTATACAAAAGAAACTTCTCTTCGACAGGATCTGCGTATTTGCTCGTCATCCCAGCAGCCCTTCGCTCCGAAGTACTCGAAGCATGCCACAACGAGGTGACTTCAGGCCACTTAGGTTACACAAGAACGTTGGCCAGAGTACGGCAGCGCTACTTCTGGCCAAGACTGACCATAGCCGTAAAACACCATGTTCGTACTTGCCTCGAATGCCAGCGACGGAAGTCACCGCCGACTAAACCAGCTGGCCTCCTGCAGCCCGTGCAGGTCCCAAGAAAACTATTCGACCAGATTGGCATGTATATTTTGGGCCCACTTCCTACTTCTACTGCTGGGAACCGCTGGGTTATTGTCGCGAGTGATTACTTTACCCGTTATGCTGAAACAAAGGCTATCCAGAGAGGTACAGCAGCGGAGGTGGCACAATTTTTCATCGAGAACGTTGTCCTGCGGCATGGTGCACCAAGCGTCGTAATCACAGACAGAGGAACCGCATTTACGGCAGCTCTTTTAGAACATGTCCTCATACTGAGTGGAACAACACATCGTAAGACCACCGCCTACCACCCGCAAACGAACGGGCTTACAGAGCGTCTGAACAAAAGAATTGAAGACATGCTTTCTATGTACGTAGACGTTGAACACAAACATTGGGACGAAATCTTGCCATATATCACGTTTGCATACAACACTGCCAAGCCAGCAACAACCCAGATGACCCCGTTCAGCCTAATTCACGGAAGGGAAGTACGAACCGCGTTAGATGCGATGCTAGCGCACGAATGCGACGACATCGAAACGTACGCCAAGATGTTTACAGAACGAGCGGAAGAAGCAAGACAACTAGCACGCCTGCGAATCCAGCAACAACAAGAGTACGACGCGAGCCGCTACAATTCTCACCGCAGAACAGTCGTTTACCAGACTGGCGACAGAGTATGGGTTTGGACACCCATACGGAAACGAGGACTCTCTGAAAAGCTCCTAAGGAGATACTTTGGGCCATATCTAGTACTGCGACGACTAAGTAAAGTTACCTGCGAGGTCGTCCCCGACAGTTCACATAGTACGGGGCTTCGCCATCACCGTGCTGAACTAGTTCACGTTGTGCACATGAAGCCTTATGAAAGGTAGTGACTGCGCAAGACACTTCTTAAAGAACAGAAAAAAAACTGCACTACTGGTTTAGCATCGGGGCGATGCTCATTAAGAGGGGGGGGGGGGGGGGGGGCAAATGACGCGTGTGTACTAATGGACCAAAACGACAATAATGGGATTAGGCGGACACCAGGTAGTGGAGCTCTGGCTGATTGAAGATAAAGAAGGCGATATTGCTGTTCGGCTGCTAAGAGTCGCTGTGTCAACGTTTATCTGCCTTTGGTTCGCGCTGTACCGCGACAATACATATATATATATATATATATATATATATATATATATATATATATATATATATATATATATATATATATATATATATACATATATATATATATATATATATATATATATATATATATATATATATATATATATATATATATATTTATATATATATTTATATATATATATATAGTCTAGTAGATCCTCCGTGAGCGGTCACAACGTGGTTTATTTCAACGTTTCGGCCTAGAGTCTAGCCTTCATCAGGAATAAAGATACATTTTGTCGGTGCTCAGCTTTATACAATCTCAAATCAGAGGGCAAGGAAAGAGGGAGGGAAAAAAAAGAAGAGAAAAATAATATACGGTGGACGCCCCTCGGGTGCCCCCCTTCCACTTTTCCTTCCACTTCCCCCTTCATCTCTCTCCCCCTCTCCCCTTCCCCTTTCTGATGTCAGCGGTCTGTGTATGTTTCCGTTCACTAGCGCATTCCTCCCGATCAGACGGCCCCTCCTGGCACTGGCGGTTCGGTGTTGGGCAAAAAAGAGCTTTTCAGGAAGTCCTAAGCCTTTAACTACTCGGGGTCCCGTAAACAATTCGTCGTAGAAGGACGGGGGCCGCGTATTGTGGCAGAGGCTGGTCAGCGGGCATTTTAGGAAGTTCTAAGCCTTTAACTACTCCGCGCCCTGTCAACATTTCGTCGTAAAAATAGGGGTGCCCCGTATTGCGGTAGGCTGTGCAAGCGCGTGCAATGCGAATTCCTGGCCCGCTTCTAAATTACGCGTGTCGTGGGGACCTCCCGGCTGTGCACATGGTTGCTGTTGGGCATGTCGTGCATGGCATAATTGTTTGGGTAGTAAAATAAAGCAGAAAACAAACGACAGCTGCACTTAGGAAGAGTAGTTACACTTGGAATTGTTTTGGGTTGTCCAGTGCCCTTCGCAGCTGCAGTGCCGTGAACTCAGTTACTATTTTCATTGTTGCCGTTATTGTTTTCTAATGCTTTAATTGGTGCGAGTGTACCAGGATTCTCATTTATTCCTCTGTCGGGGGTGTTAAATCGGTGGATAAGGTATGACTCTCGTTGTTCACGTTCTCGATTTGATTTAAATCCCGTCTCTAAGAGCGTTACTGATAGTTTGTCAAACGCATGGTCGGGAAGGTTGAGATGTTTTGATAGAGGTAGACTTGAGGCTGATTTCGCATGGGCTCTGTGATTATTGAAGCGAATCCTAAATGGTGTTTCTGTTTGTCCGATGTACTGCACACCACACACGTTGCATTCGAGTAGGTACACCACATTAGATGAATCGCATGTTAGGTTTCCTCGTATGTTAATCGAAAACTTGGATTGCGTGCTGGTTGCTTTGTCTGTTTCTCGCATGGCCTTACATACAAGACATCGTGGCTTTAAGCAAGGGCGGCATGAATTATTGGGGGGTGATGTGTTAATTTGGGAGTGGACAAGGGTGTCTTTGAGGTTACGTGGTCGTCGGTAAACGATGCCTGGAGCGGATGGGAATGCGCGTTTTAGACGTTCACTTTGTTCCAGAATGTTGTAATGTCGTTTAAGGATTTTGTTTACATTGGGGAAGTTTGTGCTGTAAGTCAAGCAGAGGTTTGTTCGTTGTGGGTCTTCTCGTGGTGGTCGCTTCATAAGTAAGTCTTCACGCTTTAGTTTTCTCGCTTTTTGCACAGCGTCATTAATTACATGTGGGGGGTATTTTTGTTGCTCGAGCATAAGTTTTAGCCTCTGTGAGCTCGTGTCAAAGTCAGCGTCTCTAGAGCAGATTCACTTAAACTGGTGAGCCTGGCTGTATGGAATACTGTTTTTACAGTGGCGTGGGTGATCGCTTTGGTAATGAAGGTATTGTTGTCGATCCGTTGGTTTGCGGTATTTGGTTGTAGAAAGCTTCTCTTCTTCTATCGTTATGGTAACATCAAGAAAATTTACGGTAACTTGCGAGTATGTGTGTGTGAAGTGTATGTTCGGATGTACAGCATTGTAAGTGTCTATAAAGCTGAGAAGTTCGTCCTCGCTGTGGGTCCAAATAAGAAAGATGTCGTCTATGTATCTTCTGTATAGCATTGGTTTCAAGGAACTTTGTGCAAGAAATTCAGATTCTGGCTTTCCCATAAATATGTTGGCATAATTAGGTGCCATTTGGGTGCCCATAGCGGTCCCACTTATTTGTCGAAAATACACTTGGTTAAACTCGAATGAATTTGTTTCGAGGACCGTCCTCGTCAATGTTGCAATGGCAGAGAAATCTGGGGTGTTAGATTGTCTATGGTTCGTGTACATGTTTTGTAATGCATAGCTGCCCCTAATTATGCCAACATATTTATGGGAAAGCTAGAACTTTCCCGACCATGCATTTGACAAACTATCAGTAACGCTCTTAGAGACGGGATTTAAATCAAATCGAGAACGTGAACAACGAGAGTCATACCTTATCCACCGATATAACCCCCTCGATAGGGGAATAAATGAGAATCCTGGTACACTCGCAGCAATTAAAGCATTAGAAAACAATAACGGCAACAATGAAAATAGTAACTGAGTTCACGGCACTGCAGCTGCGAAGGGCACTGGACAACCCAAAACAATTCCAAGTGTAACTACTCTTCCTAAGTGCAGCTGACGTTTGTTTTCTGCTTTATTTTACTACCCAAACAATTGTGCCATGCACGACATGCCCAACAGCAACCATGTGCACAGCCGGGAGGCCCCCACGACACGCGTAATTTAGAAGCGGGCCAGGAATTCGCATTGCACGCGCTTGCAGAGCCTACCACAATACGGGGCACCCCTATTTTTACGACGAAATGTTGACAGGGCGCGGAGTAGTTAAAAGCTTAGAACTTCCTAAAATGCCCGCTGACCAGCCTCTGCCACAATACGCGGCCCCCGTCCATCTACGACGAATTGTTTACGGGACCCCGAGTAGTTAAAGGCTTAGGACTTCCTGAAAAGCTCTTTTTTGCCCAACACCGAACCGCCAGTGCCAGGAGGGGCCGTCTGATCGGGAGGAATGCGCTAGTGAACGGAAACATACACAGACCGCTGACATCAGAAAGGGGAAGGGGAGAGGGGGAGAGAGATGAAGGGGGAAGTGGAAGGAAAAGTGGAAGGGGGGCACCCGAGGGGCGTCCACCGTATATTATTTTTCTCTTCTTTTTTTTCCCTCCCTGTTTCCTTGCCCTCTGATTTGAGATTGTATATAGCTGAGCACCGACAAACTGTATCTTTATTCCTGATGAAGGCCAGACTCTAGGCCGAAACGTCGAAATAAACCACGTTGTGACCGCTCACGGAGGATCTACTAGACTATATGCAACGCTACGGCCACTCAACCACCATGCCTGCCTATATATATGTATATATATATATATATATATATATATATATATATATATATATATATAACTGTGGTTATTGTAGAAGCGTAATTAGGCGCCTAGTGAGGAGGAGGAGGTAGTAAGTTTATTTACAGAAAGGCAGAGAGGTCATCCTGAGCGATAGCTTGCTCTAGCCTGCTACTCTAAACTTGGGGAAGGAAAAGGGGAAAAGAAAGATTAATGGATGACGATGGTGAGATAGAGAGGTGAGTATGTAGTGTTCTTTCTAGCTGAGACACATTTCATAGCCGCACACATAGTCCAGTTGTTTCCAAAAAGGTTATAACTGCTCTTGTGACCGCAGTTGCACTGTTGGTGTCTGGCCAAGGGCCCAACATGGTCTCATCAGTTAATGACCTACTGCAATATAGTTCAGTAGAACACATCAGTGTTTGTCATTCCCGTGTGTATGCTGGGCAGACAAAAATATGTGCTTATTTGTTTCTGGCACATCACAGTGTTCACAATTAGGACCGGTGTCACTGCGACCGATGATATGTGCGTAACGTCTGGTGTACGCTACACCAAGACGAATGCGGTGGATCATACTTGTGAGTTGCCGTTTCAATTTAGGGGGCATGCGGAACCTCATTTCCGGGTCCCATTTGTGAAGTCGCTGGTGTCGCCGTTCCGGTTTGGTCCAGTGCTGAAGTGTGTAGCTGCGTATCACGCAGCGAAGCAGGGCGTTCGTGTCAGCTCGTGAAAACGCAATGCCTACTTCAGGGGTACTGCTTAAGGCATTTTTAGCTTCAGCGTCTGCCTCTTCGTTTCTGATCACGCCGCAATGAGCGGGAATCCACTGGAAAGTTATAAGATGACCATTTGTTGAAGCAACCTGAATAAGTTCTGTGATTTCTAATGCCAAGCTGTAATACGGACCTTGCTTCATGATGCAAATAATGGTTTGCAAAGCGGGTTTGGCATCACAGAAAATCGTCCAGGCTCGAGGTCACTCTCCGGAAATCAACCTTGTGTCCTCTCGGATAGCGACAAGCTCTGCGGCAGTTGATGTGGTTTTATGGTCAGCTTTGAATCGTCGAGCGATATCTATGTCTGGGATGACAAAGGCTGCGGCGGAGGTGTTTAGCGTGGTGGATCGGTCAGTGTACACGTGCAGAGAATCACTGTACGTTGTATAAATGCGATATAGGGTCAGTTGTCTGAGGCCAACAGAAGAAATGAGCGACTTCTTCGTGATTGCAAGTAACGTAAAAGAAACAGGTGGTTTAGGCAGGACCCATGGAGGCACTGCAGGGGCATATGGCGGAGAAAACCTTGATGGTATAATATTTTCATGCCGCGATATTACTCTTGAGAAACTGCAATCTGGGTGAGTGGCGGGTAGTACTGACAGTGGGTGCTGTCTGTGTCTGCTCAGCAATCAGAGGTGAACTCAAAGTGGCTCGCAGAGCATGTATACACTGATGGGACAAGCCCGAGCCTGTGCGATTGTCCCTTTGTTGAAGTAGAGCGTGGTAGACCCAAGCATCTTCGTAAGCATTGAGTTTGAACACTCTCTATCGTCTTCACACAACTTGGTCTCATATTGGAGAGCACCGGCATGCTGTATCGAATGTATCCAACAAATAGAGCATTGTACAATTGAAGTAGCGACGATTCTGACGGGCCCCATCTAGCTCCCGCTAGGTGTCGAAGAACAAAAGTAAAGGTCTTCAATTTAGATTTAAGTACTGCGACATGCCTCGTCCACGATATATCTCTGTGTACGACAACCCCAAGGAACTTGTGGTGCGTTACAGCAGGTATCGCTGTCCCAATAATAAATATCGGGTATTTCGACATATGCTTCCTCCTGAACGCAAGCACTGCGCATTTGTCGATTGAAAGAGTGAGCCCCTGACGTCGTAGATATTTGTATGTAATCGTCACTGCACGCTGTAGTCGAGCTCGTAATTGCGGACGAGTAGTTCCGGATGCCCATACGCATATGTCATCAGCGTATGCACTGATCTTCACTGTGCTGGGAAGTTCTGCTGCTAGGCCGATCATTGTGACATTGAATAGGATCGGGCTGAGAGCTCCTCCTTGGGGAACACCACGATGAACCTTATATCGATCGGTGTCTCCGTTATTTGTCGTCATGTAAATGGTGTGGTCCCTAAGGTAGCTAAAAATCCAAGCGTACAGTCGTCCCCCGATGTCAAATCTTCCAGTGCGTCAAGGATCGCATAATGCAGCACATTATCGTAGGCACCCTTAATGTCTAAGAAGACCGCCGCCAATAGCCTGCGTCGGCTTCTTTCCTTTTCAACGCTGGTCATCAAGTCGACCACACCATCAATGGCAGATCGACCTCTTCTGAAGCCGTGCATAAATGCAGGAAAGGAGTTGTTGCTTTCTAGAAGCCACTCTAATCTTGACAGTACCATTCTTTCTATCACTTTTCCGACGCAGCTGGCTAAGGCGATTGGTCTGTAGGAGGAAAGTGCATAAGGACATTTCCCCGGCTTAAGCAATGCAATAATGCGACTGCATTTCCAATTAGCTGGGACTTCTCCTGACTCCCATGAGGTGTTATAATGAGATCACAGGATACGTCGGGCTTCTGTATCAAGATGGTTGAGTGCAGCATACGTGATTCCGTCAGGTCCTGGTGCCGATGATCGGCGGGAGGCAGAAATCGCAGCGTCAAACTCATGCAGTGTAAAACGTACATCAAGGCGCTCGTGAGACGATGGGGGCGCAACAGTAGTAAGAAGCTCATTAGTGGCAAGACCATCAGTGGTGTCCACGATGACGCTACAGTATTCACTGGCTATCTCAACTTCTGTCCGTCCCTGATGTAGAGCAACAGCTTGAAATGGTTGACGTTGTTGGGGAGTTGTCTGCAAACTTCGTACCACCCGCCAGATCTTCGATAGAGGTTGCCTGGGGTCCAGAGACGCACAGAAATTTCTTCAACGCTGCCTTTCAATCTTGCCAAGATGCCGAAAAACATGTCGTTCAGCTCGACGACAGGCGGAAAGGTCTGAAGGAGACTTCGTTCGTCTGTATCGGCGTTCGGCACGGCAACGGATTGCACGAAGGGCCTCGTATTGGGAGTCAACTGCTGATCTCTGCATCGGTAGGTTAACCTGTTTGGTTGTGTCACGCAGTGAAGAAGCAATGATGTTCTCTACCTCGGGTGGATCAGTCGTGTGCTCACAGCCAGACTTGACAGATGCCTTGAACAGTGTCCAGTTGGTTTCACCGATGTAGCGTGTGTGCGTGCGGCGAAACCACCTGAACTGAATATAGGTTGGAAGGTGGTCACTGCCGTGATTGTCCAAATCTGTGCACCAACATGCGGAAGACAGAAGGCTTCTGGAAACGAAACAGAGGTCGAGGCAGCTGCTGTAGGACGTGCCACGAACAAATGTAGGTGATCCGTCGTTGAGTACGCTTAATCCACAGTTGCATATAAAATTGGCCAAATTGATTCTGCGATAATTCGTTGTAGTGCTACCCCAGAGAGCATGATGTGCATTAAAATCGCCGATCACAATGTGTGGCCTTTGTGCTGCTTGGAGAATGGTCCCCAGGTGGAAGCAGTCCATCTGGGCGCTTGGGTGTATGTATCCACCTATTACTGAGAATGTCCGCTTTTTATGTGTTATTGTCAGGCTCACGTAATTATTGCTGGTATGCGACGTGACTTGATGTCTCAAGAACGTCAAATCACGGCGTATACAAACGAGAACTTTGCTAGTACGTTGACCACTGCGGGAGCAATCCTGGATATATCCAGATATACAAAAAGTTGAAACCATATTCGGTGCACATATAACGATAACAGGAAATTGGTCTTTAAAAACCCAATGCCTGAAGTCTGACAGACGGCCGCGTAGGTCACGAGCAGTTCATTGCATAACAAGCGACTGGCGCATGCGTTCTTCGAACATCAGTACCATGTTCACTTACTGAAGAACTAGTAGAAGAGGTTCCAAAGCCTCAAGTAGCTGCACAACCGCCTTAGCAGCGGGAGTGTTTAGGCTGCCGAGAATCTTACGCATCGAACCCATCAAATTTTTAAGCATAGCCTTGAGATCTGCGTTGTCCATCTTCTTGTTTTCTTCATTGGGGGTAGGAGCACTATGTGATGATGCCACTATCGTAGCTCTTGACGGTGGTGAAGGCCACTGAGTCTCCGACGGGGGGAGAGCCAATGACTGGTTACATTGTACTTGCGTGGACTGTATTGGCATTTGAGCATCCGTATCCTCTTTTCTGGCCGATAAAAGTAGGCTAGTAGGTGGTGAGGGCATGGTTTTGTGTGTCGAATTCGATAAGCTATGAGCACTGCTGCTTCGTTTGCGTCGGTGTCGCGAACTATGTTCACTGCGCCGTAGAGCCCTTGCAGCTTCTCTGTTAGTGGAGTGGTCTCGAACCATCTTCTTCAGGAAACTAATTTCATTCCTCATTTTGGGACATTCCTCTGATGTTGCGTCGTGGGCGCCTGAGCAGTTTGGGCATTTGGTCACAGCATTGCAGTTATCACCATCATAAAGGCCACCGCAATGCTTGCAGCTTACTGCACCCTTGCAAACTGCACTAACATGCCCAAATTTCATGCATTCATGACATTGAAGAGGTTTTGTTATGTAAGGACGTACCGAATGCCTCACGTACCCAACTTTTACATGTGTGGGTAACGTCTTCGACTGAAACACTACTTTAACACATCGTGTGCGTCCAAAGCGGTGGAAGCCAAGCACGGGAGCCGACGATGACAGCAGTTTCTCGAGACTCGAGTTTGTTATCTCCTCATCCACATCGTATATAACTCCTGTTTCTTCGTCGTACGCAGAGAATGCGCGAACCGGAATGTTTCCTAATCGAACAATCGGTTTCGGAGTGTCCAATAAGGCCTTCGTAGTGACCTCCACGGACAGTATGTTCTTTCGGGTATTTATGCGTATTTCTACGACTTTCCCTGGACCGATGAGCTCAAACTACTCTGACAGGCTCTGCCTATTTAGAGAGTTCAAGATGTCTGTCTTCGATGTCGGCACATACGAAATGGTGTACGACTGCATGCTACTCGCCTTTGTCTGTGCTTGCCGGCCAGTCGGCGATGTCCGGCTGATTTTCCTCTTCAGGCGTCGGCTTGGTACGACCACGTAGTCGCTGTCCAAAGCCATATCTTCAATGGAGGAGTCATCAGAATTCTCAACGTGGACCACGCTTGGGCCGGGGTGAGAACTTGTGTCAGACGCACTATGATGTGGTTGGCCTGGTCCCGGTCGCTGGATGGGGTTTTGATCCCCAATTCTAAGGGGGAACGCCCCTCCGATGTGTTTAGATTATTGAAAAGTCTAGGCAAAAGAATTAGAAAACTCACAGAGCTCGAAGCAGAGGCTGTTCTGTGTGACAACTTCTTCTTCCTCTTGATTCTTCCTATTGATTTTTCTCACAATCCTCTTCAACTCGAGCATCGCCTAGCACTTACTAGTAGAAGAATAAAAAAGTTCTCCACCTAGCATTTGCTTTTGATGATCGACATTCATAATATGTGGTTCATACCTGCCTGAAGGCATCATCTTCCTATATACTACATACGGGATATCCTAAAGCATCTACGATATACGGAATAAGGCACGACACTGGCGAACAATGAATTAGCTATGAGCTCATTGCATAATCGCAGAACACAGTAATCCAAGGAAGTCACTTAGTAGATGTACTGTGAACCTGCTGCTTTGAAGGCGTTTTCCTTGTTGCAACAAAATAAGACCATTTTAATTACTTCGAAGACATTAATTATTCAGAAGTATCGCTAACAATGCTGCTTTTTGCGAAAACGAGACAGAAAGAAAGTAAAAATCCTGACTACAGCGCTCCACTAAGGTGAAGCTAGTTAAGGCGATAACAATTATGCGAGGTCGTTCCATGAGCTCGTGACTCTGCGCAATTAATTTCATGAAACAGGGCCTGCAACGAATATGCCAGTAAGTAGTGAAAATAGTTTCACTTCCTGATTACGTAGGCCAGTGCCTTCCTCACCACGATAGCCCGATGACGTTCTGTTTGAATAGGGTTACCGAAATGAAAAAGCAAACAAATAGGACAACGCCTACTTTCCTTGATTACTATGCCAGATTACTAAGGAATCGCTATATGCAGCGGCGTTTATACGTTAATAAGACTAAGCTAGCGAGCATAGCGCGCTCCTTCTAACGCAAAAAAAATTTGGTGCAGTGATACTTGTTTCAAACGCCAATATAGCGATATAATATAGGCGGTCGTAATGACAGCAGAAGGCTTGTTTCAAATAAAGATGCGCTGCGCAGCCACGACAAATAATAATGCTGCCCTCATTTAAATAACCATTATATCGGCCAACAGGTCGATGCTTCTAACTTTATATATGATTTACCTACTAAACAGCACAAATTCTTAGTGAAAGCTACCAGTATTATGCGCATCACAAATAATGAGGTAACAAAGCTAACTGGACTTCAATAACTTACTATCACAAAATGTTGTTTTCCTTCGCTTACAGCGGTAACCCAATGAGCGTTTAAAAAATGAAAAGCTCTGAAAGACTGCTTTTCTACCTTTCCCTGTGTCTGTGCTGTGCCTTCTGCACAGGCCTGGCGTTTTTTTTTTTCTGTGCACACAATCCTGTGCGCATGTGTTAGCCTTATGCGTTAAGGAATAGTGTATACGTGAATATTCCGACTCACAGGAATGACGGGGATGAGCTACTTAGTAAATTAATAGAGTCTCAATGTCTTTCTTGTCCCATCGTTTGCACGGCCGTCCCTTAAATCGAGGAACAGCAAATATTTAAACAGTACGTAGCTTATAGTCTCGCATACAAAAAGTTCTCTTCGAAGCAGCAGTCTATACTTGATTTAGAAAATACTGTGCTTCGTGTAAGCGTTATTTGGCATTGCAATTGGGAAGCTAACTTTTGGTAGAATGTTATAGGCTATCCAACTTCAGTCTGGTGCTATACCTTAAGGCAAATTCGTGTCAGATGAAGCGCAATATCATATTATCAAAGCGTATGCTTGCTCAATCAGCATACGCCAGAGTTGCCGGGAACACGTTACGGCAGTAAATAAAAGCCAGTTCAAGTAAAAATGATGCGAATAGTGTCACTATCGTGTCATATGAAGCAGGTGAATGAGTCATATATTATATATTCTCAACACACTGCAGCTTGAAAAATATGTATGCATTCTTTATTTTATAGTCGTACTTCGAGTTTGCTTTGACAAGCACATACATAAATATATGACATATACAAAACGGAATTCATCTAGATAAGGTACGTCCGGGACAATTGAATCAAGACAGCAAAGCAGTAGGACGGGCTGTTTTGTAGTTCAAACTTTTGTATAACTTTTTGTTTTATTCTGAGTTTTCACTGTATTAGAGGTAAGACGTCATATTTCGGCAATAACGGACTTCCGACGAGATGGCTGGTGCATTATAGAAGGTTGTGCTACTCCTGCAGTGCCCTTGACTGGTATGTGCTTGGTTGTATATAACGCATTAAATTAAGGCGCTTGCACCATAGAATAGCTTCTTCTTTATTATTGCTCATATCAGTCTGCTTTAACAAAAAGAAAAACTCTGGGATAATTACCACTCTTAGAAGTGCCAGCCGAAACCTGTAAAAATCACTCCAGACTACCTACCCTGCGTCAAAAAAGTAGGTAGGCGAGAAATGTGCAGCCCCAATACAAAACAGTCGAATTAGATGAACCGCAGACAAGTTTGTTTCGTCTAAAGAACTTTGGTCCACAGACAGCGCCATGCTGTGTGCATTCTTTTGCGTGTCGTCTGTGTCAGTCGTACTGTAGCCACAACGAAGCGGCCATCTCTTGATAACAAGATTTCTTTATTTGCGAGTGGACGTAACACCTTACTGGGTATCGTGCCACCTGAAATAGGCGAGAGACGCTATAGTGAACCTTGAAATATGTAGGAACCTAACAAGAACGTATATTTCATACGTGTACTGCAAGAACCGACTAACGCTGTCCTGTTCTGAGAAGAGCCCTAGCACAACGCAACCATGCCTGTCTATTTATCGCGAGGTACGTGGGGAATTGCACTTATGATGTAAAGCAATATTGAAGTGCCCCAAGTTAAGCCCCACCAATAGCTTCTTTTAACCAAACAAAGAAATGTTGTGCTATATGCTGAATACTCAAGCTAATCTATATTTTCTTATCAATGTCTAGAACCTCAGCTTTCAGACCAATACTTCTGTACTCAGAGTAAGACCTTCCACCGTCAGCAGTTTCTGTTCAGTGAAAAAAAAACAAGCTGCCAATAAAACGAAACTCAATCTGTGCTTCCTTTTAAGGGGCTTAAATGTTCCTTTCCTAGCGTTGTAAAAAGGCACACTTTCTTGTTAGAAGTCGTTGCTTTTGGAATGCTCTTAAGCTAAGAAACTTGAAGTCGCTGGCTGGAATCTCCATCAATATGTAGGAAGGATTTCAATCTCCCGCCTTTTGGGTATTATATAGTTCCTAAGGATCTCGTTGCCTTCCTTCGCAGTGTGCTTTGATGCATCTCGAAGCCTTTATAGTGTGCCGCTATACATATTCACTGCAACTTCATTTTTTGGTCCTATTAAAATTTGCTCAAGGTACTGAGCTGCCCACGCTTTAACTGTTTAGGATGCTCTGACTTTTTAGAATCAGCCAGATAGACGTATAGGTTACAAACAATACCACAGTTTATTGTAGCCCGCACAGAGTCGCTCCTCCAAGCGGTCTCAATTCAATGTATTACATCGTTAGAAAAACACATTTAAAATGCATTTTAGAAATCGCCACGCATATCATTGCACAGAATTGCGTGGTGCAAACTGCTGCACTTCTCAGCTTTACTCAATGAAATTGACTCGCTCCTTAGAAGTACCTGCTAACGACCAAAACTTTCACTATATGAGGTATTGATCGGTAGATTTAACTTCTTCACAAGTAAACGAAAGCTTCATTGATAGCATCATTAAAAGTTCAGCATTAGTTTATACACGTGTCACGAACTCATTATCATCAATCAGCGTTTTTGTCGCTCAAAACACCCAACAACATCATCAATATCAAAATCTATAAATTATGTTATGCAGAAAAGTTCAGGATGGTCTACATATACTGTAGACCTAAACGTACAATAAACCGCGAATATGCGCGCAGTTACTCAGACAAAAACGAGGAATAGTGACCATGCAGGTTTTATACAGCCTCAAGGCGCTACCTGTATGCAGACCCTCTATAGTTACACTAAACTAATGGCTACTTTGTAAGGACAGCCTTGAACAGACCTCAGACATCACCATCCAGGCGACAATGTAATCTCTGTAGAGTTTTTTTTAAATTACAAGCAGCAAATTCATTACGCTACGCACACAAGTGAAAACTGCCGTAATTACAGGTATTAGGCTACGGGAAATCACAGCCATTTCGTGTCGGATTCTCTCATTCATTATAATAACAGGACGTGAATGGTGGCGTTGCGCGTTCTTAGGTAATCACCACGCGCTAACGAACTGGCACCTGGATTCGTTCTAGGTGTTAGAAGTACTGTGCACCAAACCATTAGCCAGGATTGTGTGTGCCGTCTAAATGTATAGCTGTTCGCTGTTTCGTTCTAAGAAATCATGCTTGATATGTAAGGGAGATTTTGAACAGCCCTTAGCCACTCTCAGTTCCGAGACGAGAGAACGGCTTCTTTCTCACCCATTTATTTATAAAACACCTGGGCAATGTTTCCACAATTATTTGAGCCTATTAGGATTACTCGGTCTTTGGCTACACGATGTTATCTCGGTTTGCAAGGCCAAAAATGCACAAAACAAGCCATGATATCTTTTTAGCGCATTGTAACCTTTCTAGACAAAGCAGAACCCGAGGGCCACTTCATGACTAAACATGGTAATGCAAAATGCAGGTAGTAAGTTATATTTTTTGTATCTGCGCCAATCGAGAGCTTCTTTAGGCATGAATTCATGTGAACAAAACAGTGACGTTATGGATCGGGCCGAAATACGTCAAGCCAACACACGTTCGTTCTTGAAATTTTATGACAGGGTTTTGAGGCCCTTTAAATATTCGACTATGTTAGCTGAAGGTGCCCAGGCATATAAATTTTATCGGTTCATTCAGGCGCAATATTTTGTATTACAGAACAAGAAAATCAGATCCGTGTAACTGATACTAGCGCAATTCAGTACAGCAGCAGACCAGTGTAAAATGCCGGAATGACTTACGTTGAGCTCCTCATTACTTCCACTTTTTTATTAAACATGATTCCCAGCGCTATATTTTAAGATTGTTTCGCACATAATTTTTCTAATGACGAAACGTAACCTCCAATAAAAACATTTATACTTTATGATTATTTTCCCTAAAGCAGCGATCGTTTGCTGAATGCATCCCTTATTGGACGCTTGTGATTTATTTTTTTACATTTGGGACACCACTGAATTGATCATGCGGAAATCCTGAGGCATTGATGATAAGAATACTAAATTTTAATCAGTGCTGAAAGTTGCAGAGCCCTCTGGGAGCTCTTCTGTTCGCAGTGCTGACAAATTGCAGCGAGATAAGTGAAGCAAAGTAGTGCCAAGATTTTCCCAATTCATTGGTCTCTTTTAAAAGCGGCATGTAATATTCACCTCACACACCCTTTGTTTAACCTGTGATTTAAAAATCTGAGTGAATAATTGACATATCAGCAAACCTGAATTGAATACAGTGAAATGTGGACAACTATTTCTTCCACAAGAGCGTTTAATATTGTGTTTAAGAATATTTTTATACCATTAGCTTTCCAATTGCTACTGAAGTCTATTCGTCGCAAAAACAATGTAGCACGAGAACACATTTCTCTACACATTCCAGCTTAGCAAACGTATATAAGAAGAATAACAGCGAAATAGAAAATTTGGAAGTACTTTCACTTACTAGTTAAACACGCAATAATGACCCGACTTAGGAGATATAATAAGGCTTGTGACGATCTCCTTAAACTACATGACTTCAGCTCACATCTCACAGCACACATTTAGTGAAGGCCCTTCCTGTGTGAGTTTTTGTTTTCTCCTGAGTTCACTTGAAATTCTTTTTTGTGTGTTTTTTTTCTCTACACTCTCCCTCTTTATTGCCTCTATTTACCCACCCCCAGTGCTGTGTAGCAAGTCGAATGCCAATATCTGGTTGACCTCCCGTCCTTCCTTTTCTTGCCCTCTCTTTCTCTTTAGTGAAAGCTGCAATGATCATTCGCGGGTGAAATATACTCCCATCTGAGGAACCACAGGTATAACCAACGTCCTTATGTCGCATAACCAACAGCCAGAATTTCGTCCTGAAATTTCACGAAGCCACTTCATTAGCAACTTCAACTCTAGCTAAAATGAAACCACCTGAAACTACGACGTGTCCTCTTCGAGTCCCACATGTATTGGCCATTGCAATGAACCCTACGCAATCTAACAGTCCCGCATAAATACGACAGGCGCGCCTTTCCATAAACGCCTGTCGGCACATTGTATTTTACCTAGTCTGTGTATTTAGCGTAGTCCCGCACGAGTGATCATTGAAAATTCGGGAACCATGCATTAGAGCAGCGGCTGACTGAATTACCGGTTGTATCGTTTTCAGAACAAGAACATTCTGTTTCAACCTAAGGTCTGTTTGCGTGGTCGATCAAACGTTTTATGAAGCACAGGCATACGTATCCCTAAAACGTGGGCCTATGGTGGTGTATTTTAATGAAGCACCATACTGACCTAAAACTACAAAAGAATTTTTTTCAAGGAAAACATTTCCATGAAGAAATACCGTGAATAAGTTTCTCGCAAGCACTATATTATGCTTTGTGCACTGTGTATTTATTGCGTACGCTACAAATACATTGAGCTGTACTTAACTTCCATCAGTCATTTATGTTTTAATGGGAGATTTCATGGACTGCATTCATACCAGGCAGAAGGTGTTGTGTGTTTCTCGCCGACAATGTAGTATTATTTTACGTTATAAATCAAACAACAGTTTGAATTACACATGTATGGCGTGTCCTCTATGGTATGCCTTTGTGCATATCGCGTGAATAGAATGCTTTTCAAAGTCAGGGTGCTCGTTGGTACGTTTATATGAGTAATTCTGTGGCATTTCTAATTTTCCAGTGGTTGCTGCTTGATCCACACCACGAGGACACATCAATCCAGCGGCCTCCTTCTGGAACGTGCAGACCCTGAGTCAGATATATTGCGATAGCTGATTCCTGCCCAAGTAAATATTTTAGAGCAATACACGAAAGCAACATATGTACCTTTCATGAGAAGCAGTTTCAGCAAGCGCTTACCAGCAACGATGACTTCATGTCCGGGCCTTGTAACAAGCGCACGTGCGTAACTCGGACACAACAATTTTTTTAATTTAACTTATGCCGTTGAGCATACCAACGCCATTAAAAAAAGTTATTGCGGGGAATAAGTTAAGAACTAAATAATGAATACTCATATGTTATCGAAAAATGGCTAGCCACCACGATGTAATACGTTATGAAAAATCAACCTGCCCTTTTGATTGTTTGCTGTGATTTATTCAAATGATCGTTTACAGGATAACGTTTGAATAAGGTACAGTAGATATATACCCATTCATAAAGTATTGCATATGACGATCTGGCGTATGACTCTCTAGCATATGACAGGGCATATCTATTTGCCAATAAAATGTGGCGCCAGGCAAACCAAGGGGTCATCACAACAAAAGCGTGAATGTGACCTAAATGAGCTTGTCACAAATGTTTATAGACACTTAATGGCACCACGAAGAAAGATCCAATGAATGATGCATAAAATTTGAAATAGTCAAATACCAATTATTTCCCCATCATTTCTTACTCAGCCATGTAGTCACTTGATATTCAATCTCAAAACTTTGACACGTAGTAGTCAGTAACGGTCACAGTATAGCCAGTCATCTAGCGCTCACGAACGATCAAATGTATGTTTACAAAGATATCACTTTGCGGTCAAATAACATCTAGGCTATTTAGGTAGCTAAAGCCATGTTCAAAGGTATCGTTTTTATTTCGATGAATATGTTCAATGGGCTTTTTCGAGACGTAGGTTCGGACAGTCGGTGTCCAGATAGCAGCCTTTTATTCACAGTTAGTGCCTATATGTACCAGTTAGGCACCTATCAGATACATTTTAATTCAACACGAGCTAAACGAAAGAATCATATATATATATATATATATATATATATATATAAAGAAAAGTATTAAATAACTTGTTCGCTATTCATCAAAAAAAAAATATTACCGCCCAGCAAATTATGATTGTTTATTATGTTTAGAAAACGAAACATAAATAACTGAGTGTGTCGCAACATTTGCCCTTGAGAGAGTACCGACCTCATTTTCGTGCTCAATCCTTCAATATATATATATATATATATATATATATATATATATATATATATATATATATATATGTGTGTGTGTACCCAGATTCTCATTTATTCCTCTATCGAGGGTGTTAAATCGGTGGACAAGGTATGACTCTCGTTCTTCACGTTCTCGGTTTCATTCAAATCCCGTTTCTAAGAGCGATTGCAGCAATTAAACTATTAGAAAACAATGATGGCAATAATAAAAAAAAAACAACTGAGTGCACGGCACTGTATCTGCGAAGGGCACTGGACAACTCAAAATATTTTGAAGTGTAACTACTCTTCCTAAGTACAGCTGTTGTCTGTCTCTGTTTTTACTTTACTATCCAATGAATTATGCCAAGCGTGGCATGCCCAACAGCAACCCTGTGCACAGTCGGGAGGCGCCTACTGCACGCGTAATCGAAAAACCGGCAAAAATTGCCATTGAATTCACTTGCCAGCCTCTGCGGTGATATGCGGCGCCCACCTTTCTACGACGAGAGGTCATCAGGGCGCTCTGTAGGTAAAGGCTTGAACTTCTTAAAAAAAGCTCTTTTTCCTCCACACCCAACCGCCAGAGCCAGGAGGCGCCGTCTGGTCGGGAACAATGCGTTAGTGAAAGGAAGGATACACAGACCGCTTACATCCTAAAGGTGAAAAGGAGAACAGGGAGAGAGATTGAGGGGAAGGGGAAGGAAGAGGAAAAAGGGGCGCCCGGGGAAGCCCACCTTATATTCTCCTTTTTTTTTCTTTTTTTCTTTTCTTTCCTTTCTTCTTCTTTATTTCTTTTTTCAATTTTTTCTTCTTTCTCTCTCTCCCCGTCTAATTTAAGATTGTATAAAGCTGAGCACCAACAAACTGTACCCTCAATCCTGAAAAAAGTCAGACTTTATGCCGAAACGTCGAAATAAACCACGTTGTGACCGCTCACGGAGCATCTACTTGACTACTTGCAACGCTACGGCCTATATATATATATATATATATATATATATATATATATATATATATATATATATATATATATATATATATATATATATATATATGTGCAGGCATGTGGGTTGCGTGGCCGTAGCGTTGCCGTAATGCTATATATGTATATATATATATAGCATTACCGTAGGACCTATTTCACTGTTTACCTTCTCTAGCCGTCATACATATAAGCTTGATAAAAAAATGAAGACGTCGACCATGCACGTGTTTTTTTTTTATGCTTATCAAGCTGTCATTCACAGGCCCAGCCGAACGACCACTTCGAGCGGAAAACTCAGAACACATCACTTTTTTTACATCTTTGCTTACTTACCTCCCCGTGTTGTTCATGTGAGACCCATTAGCCGCATTGGTCGTGAAATAGTGATAAGGACAGGCTGAAGAGGCAGAAGTCAAATATGAAATGGAGGAACGCAGAAGAGAGAAAAACAAACGACGGGAGGTTCTCTCCTGGCAGGTGCAGACGGAACTTTTTAACGCGATAGCGTCAAAGGGTTCGTTTCGCAGAAATCCCGGCGTCAGCGTCAACGGTTAAAAGTGAAAAATCATCATCTTATGCATGACACAAAAATTGAGAACAATGAAAACAAAATGAAAGATAAAAAATCACTGCATATTCACGGAGTAAATGTTGATGAGTGGGGCGAAGCTTCGAAGGGTTTTATCGGCAAACAATGGATATTTCGCTTGTCGCATCCCTCCATCCGTCCATCCATCCGTCCGCTCGTGCGTGTCTGCCTGTCTGTCTCTCTGTCTGTCCCTGTATGTCCCTCCGCCCGGCCACCTAGTGAACACTAGATGGATGCGCACTATTACCGTCACCTCGCATTTTTTCACCATATATTCTTCATATACAAGTACCGCCATCCAGCGGAAATTCCAAGGACTAACACGATAGGTGGCTACAGGAGACGCATGACTGACGCCGTAAGGAGCTTCGCCCCTAAAAATCTTGCGTCAGAGTGTGGAACGAACCAGGGCCGTTTGGGGGCGAGTAGAGATAGAACCCGTGTCGTTTCTACCATATGGTCATACCTCTGCTTTTTATTATTTAATTATATGGCCCAATTCTGCTAGTGAATACAGTGAAAAGAACTTCCTTTGCTTGGAAGTGCAGTGAAAATAGCTTTCATGCTTTACAAACGTACGCATCCACTATACACGCTTCACAATGCAACATAAAATATTGCAGTGATATTACGCGAGTCAAGCTCCCAGCGGGTGTCAGAACATGTGAATATCGTGATGACTTCGTGGTTTAAAGGTGGTCACCCACTACAGCAGGCGCACACGCTACTGTGAATATTCCCTTTTAAGGTCACGTAGTGGGTTCACAGCAAGTCCGTGAAAGTTTCATGCGCTAAGTTTTGGAGGTGCGCACTATTTCGTTCAGCTCATAAAGACTCTTTTAGGGTCCTTTAGATTGAACTCATGTAGGTTCCCCTAATTCTTGGTTCTGAGTTGGTAGCATGGAGCCCCGATGATATATATGTTTTGTTGGAAGATAAATATGTGGAATTTATCCGGTAATGTTGCCAGATTTATTGATGATAAAAGCACAAGCAAACTACCACAGATAATAATAAGGAATAAACGAAGGGGAGATGGGGGCCACCAAACAATAGCGATATGCCCCCTAAAAAGAGCATAACTGACAGCCCTGTTCAGTATCTTTCGGATAACGACTTGGAGCTACCATCTTTCTGTGACTCAATAAATGTTGTCCTGGTCAATGTAATGTACATGCATGTCTATGTGTCGTAATATAAAAGAGAGCCCATGCTAAACACACATCATTTAATTCCAAGCAGTTCACGCAATTCCAAAACAAAACAAAGTACCAGACGGTAATTCGGACCGTATTTACATTGCAATAGTACAATGCAATAAATATTTTAAATTAAAAGCTGCCACAATGAAATCAATAAAATACACATGCTAGTAGTGTTAAAAAGTTTATAATCATACTTAAAATTAAAAAAAATTTAATAATAATATATTGACAGCTCCGCCACGTAAAAATGTCAGGTGAAAGGTCACTTCAAATACACGCGAGGCAATTGATCCTTATCGGTTGTCCTGTGAGACCCTTTTATGTCTCTTAGAAAATTGATAGAAAAATTATTCCGCAAGGTAACATATGCGGGAATATTGTGTACTTGTTCCTACCACAATTAACACACCCAAACACTAACCGGCAAATAAAAATTCCACAATTCACTGCCTAATGATATCAGTATTTTCGCTCAAGCTTATCAGTATTGGCGTTTTCTGGGTGCAGTGAAACAGCGATAATACTTGCGTAAGCGAAAACACCGGAACCACTTAAAAAGTAACAAATTATTTGCGCAGTTTAAATGCTCAGTCGTGGCACCATAAAGTGCTTTCACACGCAGTGGAGGACTGATCATTAACTACCTTGCCGGCATTATTTCCTCCGGATACACAAAAGCCTCTCAGCCACCTACATAATCTGGCTCAAATGATAACCCCAATGCTCGTTCAATATGCCTAAAATGACCATTACCGTAAGCGAGCAGTGAATATAGATTGCGCCAATTGCATTTTGAACGCCACGGCTTCAAAGCTTTTTCTCATCTTCGTAGAAAGTATAACAAGTCATAGTGCATCGCGTAATATACGCGCGATACGCCGGCTTCTTTCCGCACCTGGAAATTTTTTTTCCTGTATACCACGATGGAAATGCAATATCGCCACGCTTCCATCTCCTACACATGTTTTATTAGCCCGGTTCACTTAAGGCTTTATATATATATATATATATATATATATATATATATATATATATATATATATATATATATATATATATATATATATATATATATATATATATATATATATATATATATATATATATATATATATATATATATATATATATATATATATATATATATATATATATATATATATATATATATATATATATATATATATATATATATCTTGGAGGATCTACTTGACATATATATATATATATATATATAACGTCTAGCTATCGCAATATCACCCTGCCTGATGCTATCATTTTTTTGGAAATCGGGTGCATGGTCATTAAATAGAGACAGAGCACAAAAAAATACTCGATATTAAAATACTGTTCAAGAGCTTCTCATCTACTTTCGGGAGCCTAACTCAGCCGCAAAATACAGAAATGAAGGTTTGAAGATTTCGTTTTCTTCAAATAACGTGACAATAGCAACAATAAAGTAACGACAATAGACTTGCCATTGTTGCTGAATACTAAATAGTCTAAACAGTCATCCTAATTAGTTTTAGCGTAACACACGGCGGAGTACATCGGCAGCCATTGCAAGCTTTATTTCGGACGAAGCTTTCCAAAATATTCTACCAAGTATTAATGAGTAAAATTTATTGTTCCTGTATTTGAGGCACGATTGATTTTCATCATTATTATAATAAAACACTTCATATTGCTGCTGAAATTGTCAACTTGTATATGCAAGGATCTGCACATTGCCGAGTCAGAGTGACGGGATACATACATCAGGGGCGCAGGCAGAAAGTTTTTTTTTTTTTAGAAGGGGGGAGTGGGAGTAGGGCACCACTTTCACCTAAAGTAAAGGCCTGAGAGGCAGATGTGGTCGAGTGTCATTTTGTGCTGTATATAACCCGTTCAAAAATTCCCCAGGAGGAGGGGGCGTGGGCCCCGGGTGCCGCCCCCTGTCTACACCAGTGACATGTAGTACAAACGTCACGACAACGAACGAGCACATCACTTGTATGGCGAAGAGTGAGCTTGCCTATTTCAAGCAGGTGTCGCCAGACATAAAGCTAGAAAGTCTATAACTGGGCTACTTCGTTGAAATGCATGAAGTAACTGCTCTGGCGCACACAGGGGATGACAAAAAGGAAGGACAACAACACAACTACAAGACAGAGACTGGTCGTTTAACTTCGACGTATGGACTTGACCCACGTTTAGCGAAAATGTGTCAGTGTTCTCCATTCTAGCATAACATATAGTTGTCGCGTCAGTTTGCAACGTCCTCTACTGTACGCGCCACGCGAACTTATAGCGCGCATCACAACAACCATAAACAAACAGCCCCGCCGCGGTGGTCTAGTGGCTAAGGTATACTCGGCTGCTCACCCGCATTTCGCGGGATTGAATCGCGGCTGCGGTGGCTCCATTTCCGATGGAGCCGGAAATGTTGTAGGCCTGTGTGCTTATATTCGTGTGCAGGTTAAACAACGCCAGGTGATCGAAATTTCTGATGCCCTCCACAACAGCGTTTCTCATAATCATATGGTGATTTTGGAACGTTAAAACCCCCATATCATCATCAACAACCATAAACACCGAGGAAAACTTGCGCTCTATCTAGGTGGAGCTTGTACCAGGTGATAAATGATGTCAGCGTACGGTAAATAACACCAGTTGGTCACGGTTTCCTGGGCCTTGCACTACGGTGTCGTTCATAATCACATCGCGCTGTTAGGATGTTCAATTCCAGGTATTATTAATATTATAAAGGCGTAGAAGCCTTTTGAGGTTCTTTTCAGCCCACAAGGTAGAATTGAGCGCGACAGTTCAGATTTTTAAGATTGATCTAAGCTATTCTCACCACCGAATAATAGAAACAGAAATATTCTTCACTAGAAGTCAACGCGCACTATATTGAAATTTTATCAGTCGTCTACCTCATCTTCTGATTTGCCCTTAAACATGTGCGTCGAATTCTTTGGCGCAAACTGCAATAAAGCTGATGGGTCAGATGAGAAAACTGATAGAGAGAGAGAAAGAAAGATAAATACAATGAAGGAAGATATCTTGTGGCGCGATGAAGGATTATATCTTGAGCGTACTCTCCAAGGCAAGCACCCTGACCACTCGGCTTTCTAGGCACACCGACAGCACTGCCTTTATCGTAAAACAAGGGAGAAAGAAAGGTAAAGAGAGTGTAAGGAGGAGCGCAGTGAGGAGGGGAAAAGAAAAATTATCACAAAAAACATCAAGAAGTATATAGACAATGAAAAGAAGAAAGAAAGAGAGAAAGTAGGAAATAAAAAGACAGACAAAAAAGAGGAACACTCTGCTTTCTGCGTCCTTTCGTCCAGATTTAGGCATTATGCTGAAGGCGTCGCAGTCTCTTCGGTTGCTTTCTTCCAATCGTTAGACGACTGCTACCTACGAAGTCACTTCTGTGGTTCTCTGAACCTTCGTTTAGACACGTTGAAAAAAGAGCTGCGTAAGGTACACAAAATAGCGCTTTTGAGTTTCATTTTTTTCGCACCCAAATGTCCCCGTCTCATTTTCTTTTTCGACAAACGTCAATATGTCGCCGTGAAGTACAAACTTGCTACCGAAGGAAACACTGTCTCGCTAAACCGACAGCGTTTCATTTTCGTCCTTCTACACCCCCCCCCCCCCCTTAAAAAAAAAGAAACGTGACCCAGAAACGAGAAGTGTTCACATTTTCAGGCCGTGTGACAGTGCAACAATGTTGATGGTGTCACACTTTGCATTGCAAATATATCCCAACATATAGCGTAAATGTTCTGAGCTGATTGGGAAGTGGCAGCTATCCAAACAAGAGTGTCTTAGCAATTTTTGCTTTCCCCGCAGGATAACGCTTGTAGAGGCATTGGTAAATGCAGGAACTTACGAATACTGGAACATTCGCCTAAGAAGTGGCCCTTCTTAAGATGTTTCATTTTTTTACTTTGAATTATTCAACTCGTTTTTTTCCTATCTTTTGTGGTCTGAAGCAATGTCTGGACATAGCTGTCAACTTGCTCAAAAATCAGCAGAATCTTGACATTTTTCTTGTAATCTTTAGTGCTTTGTAGGCCTATTTCTCGCTTATGATATATATTGCCGATTCAACGGTTCGAATGTGTGGGATGTCAAGTGCATCCTAGACGACAAAACACGTACAGGTATGCATTCGCACCTCAGTGTGAGTGTGTTTTCGTTGTCGTGCAACTTCATGTGTTTTATTATTCCTCACAATGACTGATCTATATCTGAGGTTTAACGTCTCGAAATCACGACGTGTATTTGAGAGACACCGTAGTAGAGGACTTCGGAATTTCGCATACCTGGGGTTCTTTAACGTGCACCCAGATATAAGCTCACGGGCCTACAACATTTCCGCTTCCATCGGAAATGCAGCCGCTGCAGCCAGGATTCGATCCCGCGACCAGCGGGTCAGCAGCAGAGTACCTTAGACACTACATCACCACGGCGGGGCTCCTCACAGTGATTCACTGCGTAGTACAAGTGTTACGTTAAAAAGAGCTCCATGTAATCACTGTATTCACGCAGAACACCTGATTGAGGAATTATCTGGGTGGCACATCACTTTTACCTGCATAGCTACCTTTTTTGAGCCATTTACCAGGCGAGGAAAGACGATGCATGCACGAGGGCCGAGTTATTAAAGTTGATATATACTGCACAACATTTTAAATTGGCTTTATGTATTATGCTATTTGTCTATTTGCGATAATTTCAGAGCATGTGTAACACTTATAAAACAGTTTGGGAGGTCTCTCTCTTTACCGCTAAAAAGACCTAAACACTCGAGCTGGAGTACCTCAAGTACTGAAACACAGCGCCGGTGCTCAATAAGACATATTGCTTCTCGTGGCTGAATATGGTGCTTGTCGAGGCTCCTCTAATTTCCACGCAATGTACTCCGCTTCGCACTTTTCTCATGGTCTATTTGTTATTAACACGTCTGAAGTTCATTTAGAAATTCTTCATAGCATCAAAGCGATAAAATTTGCGTTGCTATAACAAAGCTGCATTTAAGTTCACTAAAGGAAAAATATAAAAGCGCAGTCACAATTTCAAAGCATCCTGAGGTTTTGATTACGGCTCAATACATGCCTACGTAAAAGACTGCTAGTAAGAAAGGTGGTCGTAAGCAAAACCCTTAGGGATACAGACAAAAAAATGTCGAACAAGTAATCAGGCTGCGGTGCCGACGCAAGAGTGCTCCCCTTAATTATCCCCACGCTAATTCACAGTGTTATTGAACTATTTCTGTACACCTCCAGAGTTCATATTCAATGAGACGAAAAAAGCGAACGTGCTTTGTAGTCTAGTGGTCACACAGAAAACGAGGAGCAAAACATTAGAACACGAGCATTTCATTGGGAACTTGGCATGCGGCATCAGTTAGGTAGAAAACAAAATATTATGCGGATTTCGAAGCGCAGAACCCATGCGCTGCAGCTGTTAGGTGTGTTTTGAAGTGAAAACAATCTGTGTGTGAACTACGGGTTTGCAAACTCCTGCTTAAAAGTGCTACTAACCAGGTAAAGCGAATATTACCATATTACCTGAAACTTCTGAAAAATATCAAAATTAGACTGGTTTGCTTTCGAATGAAGTTGAATGCCTCAGTGGTTCAATAAATTTCACTTCCATGACTATAAATACGATATTTTTATATAAATTGTTCACATGAAAATACGGATAAGGAGAGAGAGCGCATATGTTTCTGGGGGGTGCGCCAGTGATTACATTACTGCAAAAAAAAAAAAACGTTGCTCATTCCTCTTATGAAAATTGGTATAGCATGAAAGTGAAACGTTTCCCCACAAAGGCAGCTGAGTGCTTTGCTATGTGGGGTTTAACGTCATAAAACCACCATATGATTATGAGAGACGCCGTAGTGGAGGGCTCCGGAAATTTTGACCACCTGGGGTTTTTTAACGTGTACCCAAATCTGAGCACACGGGCCTATAACATTTCCGCCTACGCTCTATCGGAAATGCAGCTGCCGCAGCCGGGATTTGATCCCACAACCTGCGGGTCAGCAGCCGATTTCCTTAGCCACTAGACCACCGCGGTGGGGCGAGGTAGCTGAGTGTTCATTAAGCATTGTTTTGTCCCAAGGGCGAAGGAGTGAGTGCTACAGCATTTAATTGCTATGTCGGGCGAAACACGGTAAGCAGCTGTAAACTTGCAGCGCACACCTCAAACAAAAAGCTTGAAGCGAAATGATTATACCCAGGAAGAGCGCGCAGAAACAACTGCAACAGCGCTACAATCAAAGCACGGCGCTCAGAGATACAGAAGGGTGCACAAAATGAACGCACTGTTACACGCAGGATGAGTACGAACAACTGTCACAATTCTTACTTCGTGTGGGAGCAGAGCACTTTTTTTCATAAACGCAGCCGCGGCAGCAAGACAAGTGATGTTCGTTAACTACTAGAACTTAAAAAAAAAAAAACTTTTGGTGGGAGCACAAGTGGTACCAAACGTCCGAGCTTCGAAGTAGGCACACGCGCGAGTGAGCCACCCCGTTAGAGAACGTCTATAGACACTTTCACTATGCCGTGTAGAGGCGCGCTCGCATAGCGACGCGTGGGATGGCGCCGCACTACGACCTTTAAAGCGCGCGCCCAACAGGCGCTCATCATACCATCTGGCTACTGATGACGAAAATGTGCTGAAGTTGCTGAGTTCTGAGGACCTCCAGTGGAACATGGTGTATATAAATAGCTTCGCTTTAGAATGTTCGAAAAGGCTCGCGTGATGGCCGAGTGGTTAGCGTCGTGCCCTGAGAAGCGTGAGGTCGCTGGTGCGACGCCACGTCATGTAACAACGTCTTCTCAATTTTTGCTTGCAATGTGAATGTAAATATTTTACAACCTCATATACATGACGGAAATACATCAGCAGAACCGTGGTGAACCCCTGCACAAAACACTTCGGTGTAAAAAAAGAAATGTAAAATGTTCCTTCCCGTAAAAATAACGCTTACCCAATCTACCATCAAAAACCTTTCTTTAGGTTACAGAAAGCGTCGGGAAATAGACATGTGATTATTTTGTTGTCACTTTAACACCAGTCACAAAAGCAACAAGATATTGCGATGTTCGATAACACTATGTAAAGGATCGTTAGTATACTGGCATCGATGGATGCATATACGCATGCCTGAATCTTGCCGGCCATAGAAGCAACCAGCTATATTTACGTTCGTACTTTTTGACGAGAAATCCTAGGCCGAAAATTGGGGTACAAGTAATATTTAGTTTTGGAACAAATAGATATGTCGCAGTGCCCTAAAATCATTCCTTGCTTATACTTGACAACGAACTTGTGCTTTTTTGTCACCCTGCTACGATGACTTTCTGAAATTAATGAAGCAAATAAAAATTATTCTCAAATTGCACAGTTATTTGAGACAGACACCAATAATATTTTTCGATGTGTGACACCTGGTACGTAGTGGTTACTCCAGAACAGAGTCGGTGCGTAGAATAATGCAACATCTTTCCGCTAATAATAGAAAATTTTAAGCATGCTCCAGTTTTTACAAAAAAAATCATGTCTGAAATACTGTCGAGTAGAAATCTTTTTTCAACGCGTAACATTGAAAAAAATGGCATCTTTCATTCTAACAAAACTTTTTATGAGTCCTTGTTTTATGCTAATAAAATTTCTGCTAGGCTACATGAGAGGATCCCAAAGGCTACTCACGCTGCTGTAGATAAGTTTCTACCAAACTTCGTTCATTATACACCGCTTTGAATGAAACACCTCCAGAATACGCTTCATTGTTCGCCATGGTCTGTAAGCAAATAAAATACTGGATCGGTTGACTAACACTCTCTAATATTTATTTCAGCTGTTGTGAATGATTTTGTCTCATCATAATTGACTTATCATAATTTAAAGGTGCCACGGTACAGTTAGCGCTGGGGTTCGTTAAAGGCAGTCTTCAAGGAAATTAGGTTCGATTTGATGCCGGAAGTGAATATGACTGCAGAGTAGACTAGAGAAAATATTTTGATGAAGATGGCAACAAGTTTTGCCCAAAAGAATTAGTTCATATGCGAGCTGATGCGTGGAACTGGCCAGGCGTTGTACAATACGGCACAATATTTTCGAAAGATATCAATGAAAGCACTTCTTTAGGACTGTGAGGTGCTTTACACACAAGACCTCAATTTAGGGAATTAGCTCTACCTAAACGACAGTGCACAGATTTCGCAGTTGAATAAACTAACCATGTTTCTGAAAGAAATGCTACGTGTAGATGCTTATAGTTACAAAAGTTACGGTGGCAATAACCAAAGATTGTGAAATTAGTTTCGTAAATATGCACGAAATATGATGTGAAACCTGAGGCTGGCTTGTCCATACGCAATGTTTTTAGGCATTTATGAGAAAAATCCCGTGACCTCTATATAAAACCGCTGGTAAAGAGATACGTTTCTTGTACAGAAATTACACTGCCATTATTGTTCCCTCTTGCTTCGGACTGCCCCACTATTGAAGGGAATATCCACACATCCATTTGTATAAGTATGTGAAAAGGTGTTAACGCTACAAGAAAAAAAAAATCAAACTCTGATACAAAATCAGCATGCTTCTAGAAGCGAAAAGTAGACTTTCTTTACGTGACCATTCCTTGATAGAGAACTCATGGTAGAAAAACGTAAATGTGTAAAGTCGCTTACTTTTGATAAGTGTGGTGCTCATTGAAGAAGGATTCTATTTTTCCTGTGGTAGTTTTTGCTGTTGGCCCTTTAAATGATGCAAGTCAAGCGCAAAAATGTCAGGATAAAATCTCTCCCGTTGTCTCCTTTCGTCTTTTCTTCATCAGAGAAAAAGTAGCGTCCTTAGCATCAAATTAAAATTTATGATAACAAACCTAAGTTCCCGAAAGTGGAAAAAAAGTGAGTGCTATACCGTTTCGTTCAAATGGCAGCGAAAGCTGGTATACCGTATTGACTTTGAATTCCTAAAGCTTGCTGTCGACCACTGGTCATGTATAATTCATACACAGTTCTGTGCAGCGAGGCCGCCTATTAAAACTCTTCAAGGAGTCAATACAAATAACAAGATAAAAAGACACGGTTAAAACTATTTGTCTTTTAATGGCACCTGCGATTTTCAAAAATTACAGGTGACAAAATTATTGCCTTCTTGTTGGTGAAGTTTGATATTTTTTTCTCGTAAGTTAAGCTGTTAATCATGAAATGAAGTTGACTTGCGGGCTACCTGGTGAGAGGTGCACGAAATATAAAATACTCAATAAAACCTAAAATATCAACTTCTGTGCCCGTGTCGATTTCTCGTGGAATCACCCAGAAACATATGAAGAAAGCGTTGCCTTAAGCAGGTTGACTTGGTGCTGAAGAAGTTGGAAGAGATGGAAGGTAACGCCAAGGGAGCATTCCACATAATATTTCCTCTATGTCAATACAGATCAGCGAAGTTCGAAATGAAGTGCGAGCATCCACAGGTTTTTGGAGCACAGAGGTACAAGGCAAGCTACGTTTGTAGTTATGCGGAAGAGTAATACGGCAAGTCTTGTTAATTCCGAACAGATATGACCTGAAACTTTTTCTCAAACGGCGCTTCGCAAGCCATCGCAAAACACTGCAAAGTTTGCAATTTGTGTTGCCAAAGCATGCCACCATAGGCAAGCTTGAATCTGTGCAGCCAGCTTTCAATTTCTACCTGAGGAATATCACAACAACTCATATTCCTATACTGAAAGATGAATTGGGAATCTGGAAAAATAAGTGCCAAGCCAAGCAAAAGGACAAATTTCTCCGCTTGGCGAAGGACGCTTTAGCTCAATGCGACGAAGCCGTCTTCCCGAACATTCTCACATTCCTCGAGATATTGGCGACGCTCCCAGTAAGTACAGCTCATGCAGAACGCAGCTTCACGACATTGAAAAGAATGAAAACGAATTTGACGAACTGGACCATTGAGGAGCGGCTTAATGCTCTGGCTTTATATTGTCCATTCACCGGATACAAGTCAGTGTCGACGAAAGTATCGCTGAGCTTGAGGAGAAACCGCAAAGCATGAAAATTGTAGCGTGAACTGCTCTCTTCGGCCAGACTATTAGTCCGTTTTTTTTTTGCTTTTGCATTGACATTTACTATATGGTAAAACCATTTGCAGTACCTATAGTTTTTAAATTGTTGCTAAAACGAATGTTAACTTTTTGCCTGTTTAGTGTCAGGAAAGCATTTATGTTTTAGTTTTCTGTTGTCTAATTAAATTGCACCTTCTCCCCTTTTTTCATTCGTTTTTCCGTTGCTGACTCTGTATGGAACTTCTTGGTGCAAATTCTTTGTAGGAAAGCATTCTTTTTTGGGCACAGGCACTAGCTTTACTGCTGTGTCAAAATTTGCTTTCTATCACTGATTAACTCGCCTCTTGTACTGAATTCCACTTTCTTCGCAATTTGTTCTAATAACTAAGCACCTTCTATAACCTCAGACAAGTTTATTTCTATTTGCCATGAAAATACTTTCTTAAACAATTTTTCACTGCCTCCCGCCCCTCCCCCCTAAAAAAGTCCAATCGACGTGCCTGCCTTAAAACCATAGTGGGGTTTTAGGACGCAAAACCCCAGATAATATTATATAAGACAATTGGCGTAAAGCTGTTTTGGATAATGCTGTTTATAAGCTGGAATATATATATTTTTCTCACTGAACAGCAGCCAGGTGAAGGCGTGTCACAATCTTTTATTTGCAGCACTTGCCGTGAAGACGGCCAAAGAGGTATACTTACAGAAGCGCAGCATTCTGCTGTCTGGTAATATTCGAGCCGATTCTCTTTGTCTTGAGCTCATCAATGCCTATTTGCCTGATCGTGCTCTAACTGAACTTTTCCTAAACAAGTTATTATAGTAAAGCTTGAAAAACTGTAAGATTACAAAGTTTCTAGCTGAGTCTACAGAGGAAAGTTAGATATATTTTGTATGTATTGTCCCACCTTTATTAAACACTTCTGAACTGTACTCGTACCAAAACGTTCGCAAGAGAACTACCATGATTATCAATCATTGGCACCTTGCCCAGTTGTTAGTTCTTTAAAAGAGAACCTTATTTCCGAAGGGGTTTTTATTTCTACACACCTTGGGCATACGTATGCGCTGCTGGATATGATCAGCAGAAGAAATATGGGTGAGCACTTAGGTTTACATCTGAAAAGCATAATGGTATTGAAATGCATAATTTTCAGTTGAAGGGCACACATCAGGATCAGAGCGCCGCCCTAAGATAATCACTGCCATGCTTTCAATTTACAACGTGCAAAAATATTTGATGGTTATTAGTTCTCGATTTCGCGTTTTGATGCTTGTTGTAACATTGTGTGGCACTTCTTGAACTTTGCGTTTATTTTATCGGCCTTTGATTTAGTAGTCATATAATACTGCTAAATAAATTAAACTGCTATAGTGTTTGAGGCAAGGTCCTATCGCTTATGGACTCTTACTTATCCAGTTGAGGACAAGCTGTGTGCATAAACAGCTCATTCTCCAGTATGCAGCCTGTAATATGTGAAGTGCTGCAAGGCAGTATGTTAGGACCCCTATTATTTAACAAATATCTTAAAAATACCATAAATATTTTCACTGAGGCCACATGTATCATATATGCCAGTGATGCTAGTATGTTGTTTTCAGGCACGACATTCACGAGCTTATAAGCACTTCCAACAAAGCGATGATAACGCTAGAAAATGGTCTGCAGCGAATGCTATGTGCATTACCGAAACTAAAACAAGAGCTGTTATATTTAGAGCTAAGAACAAGGTAATTCAATCTCACTTTGATATAGTACTGAGTACTTTTGAATTGGGATAGTTGGCCAGTTTAAAGGTCTTGGCACATTTTTTTTTCAGATAACTTGACCTGAGATTATCACGTTGGTTGCGAAAATTAGCTCAGGTAACAGGTCAATCAAATGAGTTCGGTATTTGCCTTAAAAAAATAAGCTTTTGCTATGTAATTTATTTCACACTCTCATTTAAACAATTGTGAATTAGTATGAAATACGAGGTCGGCTTCTAATGTTGACAAAATTTTCAAGCCTCAGAAAAAATATAATAGGCATATAATTATTGCCTACTTTGTGGCATCCACTAGACCCTTATGTTGTAGGTCGTGAATAATTATTGTGCAACAGCTATAAAGATAGCCATTAAGCCGAAAATTTCGATGGGGAACTCTCAGGCAGGTGAAAAATAGAGCATTCTAGCTAACCTGCATGCGAGGAATCAAAACTACCTTACCCGTCAAGGAGAGAAATGGGAGTTTGATAAAAACATGGCTAAATTCACGAAAACAGCGCTTATATTACACTCTTCCAGCTCTTTTAAATCCCAGAGAGCTGGGAGGTTTTGACTTGTTTACCTGTTATTTATATACCGCGACATCCATGAAATATATGCAAATGTGTAACACTGAATACATAAAACAATAGCAGATTGAGTTACTACACTTTTTCTTTTAGTCACAAAGTAAAACTCATAGATGTTTATTTGTTTGTTGCTTTAGATTGAATATATGTACCTATGTGATTACGAACTCTTTAAATATTAATGTTGTAATCTCTGCCTTTTTTATGTCACGTATTGTGTCTTAAATTTTGTTTCCAGATGGCCCTCACATTATCATGTTTGTTTTCTACACAGTGTAATAATTTCATTTTCAGTATACAGTTTATATATGTAATAAATCACTATTACATTATGTACACCCTGTTATGACACACTGCGCGTGAGGCTCAATATCTCCGTGTTTATCGCAGTGCTACTAACTGTCTGGCTTTTTGCCTTCTATGTCTTTTGTATGGGGCTCTGAACTAGCCAAGGTGTTTTAAAACAAACCTTTTTTCACACAATTTCCTTTTTAGACAACTGAACGGAAAATAAACTTTGATTTGATTTGATTTGATTTGATTAGGTACAGATTAGTAAAAACGTGTATAATGGGATTGTAGGAAGATAGGGAGCACAGAGGCGCATGTGGTGGCATGAAAGCAGCAGTAGCTCCGTATTTTGCTCGCAGAGTGCTCGCGGAGAGAAAACGAGTGTGTCAATACTCATGGAGCGGAAAATGCAGCGGCACCATACGGAATGGTGGCGCCATCCTTCAATTTTTTTTCGGAAGTCTATCATTTGTTTGATGCTAAAGCCAAAGAGCCCCAAAACCGTCGAGCGCCAACGTAGTACCTGCTTTGATCACACGGGGGCGTAAGTAAGACTTGGCTGGTTTGTCTCGTTGACACTTTCAAATTACGTGAAATGAATCATCACAACGTACAGTCATCGTCACAAAGAGTGCACTTTAGGCACCAGAATTAGGCAAGCGAATATGAACATTTATTATGCCCTTGTAAAAATGTAGGCCAACAATATGTTTTCAGTGTTAAATAAATTTGAATTCAGAACGTTGGTCGGCTATTACGAAGACGAGTCAAATTAGTTATTTGTTGACACACGATGTGGCACCGAACATTTGCAGACAAGTAAAAGGCTACGAAATAAGTAGTACATGTTGTGAATAATATCTGGGAATATTTCTCAGCATTAAACACCACAGAGTTTTACACTCATTTCCTTCATTTCATTCCAGCTTTCATTTGATGTTTTGCATGGAAGAGAAAATAAGGAAAGAAGAAAAAAAAAACCGCTATTATAGTGACTTGACAAACCTTTCTGTTTCTGAAAGTCCTTCTTGCCGAATAGCACTGCTTCTGTTACGGGGGTTTATTGAGGTACTCAACGACCGGGAAGATAGCAGCAGCAGCAGGCAAAGCCTAGCCAGGGAGCGAACAGCCGAGCGAGCCAGGCGATGGCAATGCGCTTCCGCATGTGTCTATCTTCTTCCTCACAATAACCTGTGATATCGAGAGGTAGTCATCCTGGTGACCTAGAGAGAGGACAGAAGGTCATAATATGGCTTCAGACGGTTAATGTGAACTCTTTCTCGCTCCCGACGACACAGGTTGGAATATGATGTAATGGGTTCAACCACATAACAGGAGAGGTCTGCGCAACCACGCGGTAAGGTCCGTGATACTTTGGAAGAAGCTTAGACGAAAGGCCGGGAGCAGCAACTAGCGGGACCCAAAGCCACACGAGAGAGTCGATGGTGAAAAGATCAGGAGTGATGTCGGAGTCATGACGCTGTTTCTTGTGACACTGTTGGTCGTATACGTGAAAGAACGGCTCAGTTGTCGACATTTCTCGGCGGGTTGTAGTCGTTAACATCTGGGTGGCGTGGTAGAACCGTATCAATGGTGCTAGAGGGTTCCAGTGGTGGCTTGGGAGGGGGTGTTGTAGGCGAATGTGACAAACGGAAGAACAAGTTCCAAGTTGTAGTGGTCTGACGCAACGTACATCGACAACATGTCACCCAGAGTTTGGTTAAATCATTCTGTTAATCCATTTGTCTGTGGGTGATATGCGGTAGGGGTGCGGTGAATAATTTTGCATTCGAATAGGAGTGATTGCAACACGATTAAAAGAAATAGCCGGCCGCGATCACTGAGCAGTTCACGAGGGGCGCTAAGGCGGAGAACAAAGCTGCATAGAATAAACGAGGAAACGTCTTTGGCTGTTGCGGCAGGTAATGCAGCGGTTTTGGCGTATCTTGTCAAGTGATCCACTGCGACGACAATCCAGCGGTTGCCAGCGCCAGTGCATGGGAGAGGCCCGTGCAAGTCAATGCCGACGCAATGAAGAGGGTGGGCTGGGCAGGGAAGCGGCTGGAGAGGTGCAGTGGAGATGTGCGAGACTGGTTTGCGTCGTTGGCAGGTGAGGCATGTATCGTCACAAGTTTCTGACCAGGTAGATAGTTCGTCATTGCCTTGGAGAAGTGCGTTGAGAGGTGCGATAAAGGTAGCAAACTTTCCAACGAGGTGCCGAAAATAGGAGCACAGGACAATGAAGGTGCGCAGTGCTTTTAGGTTAGTAGGCTTCGAACACTCGAATGCGGCGTGAAGTTTAGCAGGATTTGGAAGAATGCCTTCTTTGAGGTGACGTGCCTAGTATAGTTAGTTTTCTAACGGCGAATAGGCACTTTTTCCAAGTTAAGCTAGAGACCGGCATTTTAAAAACAGGTCAAAACTTGATGCAACCGTTGTAGATGGGTCGGGAAATCTGGCGAAAAGACGACAATATTGTCTAAATAGCAGAGACAAGTGTGCCAAATCAGGCCGCATAAGATGCCGTACATGTTCAAAAGTGGTGGGCGCGTAACAGAGACCGAATGGCATTACAGTAATTCGTACAACTCATCTGTTGTTAAAAACGTGGTTTTCGAGTGTTAAGTCTTAGCCATGGGCACTTGTATGTAGCCAGAGCGGTGATCCAAGGAAGAAAAAAACTCCGCTCCTTGCAAGCAGTCGAGTGCGTCATCAATTCGTGGCGACGGGTACACATCCTTTCGGGTAATCTTGTTGAGCCGGCGATAGTCGACGCATATCGTAGTGTGCCATCTTTCTTCCAAACAAGGACAATAGGTGATGCCCAGGGACTGTTGTAAGCTTGAATGACACCGCGTTTAAGCATGTCATTCATCTGTTCATCGATAAAGCACGTTTTACTCGCCGATACTATGTAAGAACGCTGTCGAATGGGCGTAGGGCTTCCGGTGTCGATAGTATGCGAAGCAGTCACTGTGTAGCCGAGTTCCTTTTTTTGGCAGTCAAAAGAGAAATATAAATTGTCGAGCAAGCGAAGAAGTTAATGTCGTTGTGTCGTCGTAAAGTGCCCGAGAAGTTAATATCTCTAGGGTGGTCATATCAGTGGGTTCGTCCATGATGTCGAATATCGATGATGACGCCAGCGGTTCGCTTTTGTCGAGGGTTCTCCGACAGCGATGGATTGGTGATGTACACCACAGAGGTGCCTGAATGGAACTTGAGAACAAGTGGCAATGGCAAGGATCGGTGGCGAACTAGAAGTACAGACGGTGCGGAAAGCACTGAGCCGCCATCTTCAGAGTCCCAAGAGATAGAGACAAGAACAGTGGACTCGCCCCGCCGCGGTGGTCTAGTGGCTAAGGTACTCGGCTGCTGACCCGCAGGGCGCGGGTTCAAATCCCGGCTGCGGCGGCTGCATTTCCGATGGAGGCGGAAATGTTGTAGGCCCGTGTGCTCTGATTTGGGTGCACGTTAAAGAACCCCAGGTGGTGTAAATTTCCGGAGCCCTCCACTACGGCGTCTCTCATAATCATATAGTGGTTTTGGGACGTTAAACCCCACATATCAATCAAGAACAGTGGACTGGGCAGGCACAATGGTGTCGTCACAAACTGTGATTTTGCAACATGTTTCCTTCTCATTGATGACGTCGATCGAAAACGGGAACAACTCGAGTTCAGCGCAGGCGCGATCGTTGATCGCACGATGCGTGTAAAGGAAATGCCACTCTAATATGACGTCGTGAGAACAAGATGGCAACCCAATGAATTTGATCACATGAAGGACATCCTGGATGACGACACGGGCTGTAGAGGCACCAGATGGCTCGACGTGCTGCGCGTTGGCTGTATGAAGGGATAGTCCAGAAACAGGCGTCGTGACTTTTCTGATATGCCCGCAAATGTGGCCATCAATGGCTGAAAGGGCAGTGCCGATGTCGGCAAGGGCTAGCGTCCGTGTTCCTTCTATAGCTACTTCAATAATGTTTTGGAGTGAAATTTGAGGCCTTGTGC
>NW_027464932.1:0-7500 GCF_043290135.1 Rhipicephalus microplus
ACGAGTAGGGCAAACCGCGTCTGCCGGGGCGGGGTTTACGACGCCGACGCAAAAGTGGGAACCGCCGCTCGGATGTTGGCCGTTTTTGGCAGAGTGAGTGCTGGCACTCCGGCGACGCGAAAGAGCGCGAATGCGCCCACGAAAGTGGCGTATTTGGACGTGCGTGACGGCGACCGCTGCAGGAGTACGAAAAACCACGTCAGCCGGGGCGAGCGACACACGGCGGTCTGGGTGCTTATCGCTGCTATTATAGGGGCACCCCGGCAGACGCAGAAAAAAAAAAAAAAATTTTCGACCTTCTTTTTTGCTGGTCGAGCTCGGGTAACCCAGGTCGCAATGGGAGCCGCGCACGAAAGCGGCGTCGCGAGACGCGTTCGCGGTCGCTAGTCGCACGAGCTCGGCAACCGCGTCAGCCGGCGCGGAGTTCGGGATGCCGACGGCTAAGTGGGTACCGCTGCTCGGATGTTCGCCGTTTTTGGCCGAGTGAGTGCTGGCACTCCGGTGAAGCCAAGGAGCGCCAATTCGTGCACGATATCGGCGTCTTTCGACGTGCCCGCCGGCCACCGCCGCACGAGTACGGCAAACCGCGTCTGCCGGGGCGGGGTTCGCGACGCGTACGCAATAGTGGGAACCGTCGCTCGGATGTTCGTCGTCTTTGGCCGAGCGAGTGCTGGCACTCCGGCGAAGCGAAACGGGGCCGATTCGGGCACGATATCGGCGTATTTCGACGTGCTCGCCGGCGACCGTCGCACGAGTACGGCAAAGCGCGTCTGCCGGGGCGAGGTTTGCGACGCCGACGAAAAAGTGGGAAGCGCCGCTCGGATCTTCGCCGTTTTTGCAGGAGTGAGTGGCGGCCCTCCTGCGAGACCAAGAAGCATCGACTCGCGCACGATATCGGTGTCTTTCGACGTGCCCGCCGGCCACCGCCGCACGAGTACGGCAAACCGCGTATGCCGGGGCGGGGTTGGCGACGCCGACGCAAAAGTGGGAACCGCCACTAGGATGTTCGCCGTTTTTGGCAGAGTGAGTGCTGGCACTCCGGCGAAGCGAAAGAGCGCGAATGCGCCCACGAAAGTGGCGTGTTTGGACGTGCTTGACGACGACCACCGCAGGAAAACGAAAAACCACGTCAGCCGGGGCGAGCGACCCATGGCGGTCTGGGTGCTTATCGCTGCTATTATAGGGGCACCCCGGCAGACGCAAAAAAAAAAAAAAAAATTTTTTTCGACATTCTTTTTTGCTCGTCGACCTCGGGTGACCCAGGTCGCAGTGGGAGCCGCGCACGAAAGCGGCGTCGCGAGACGGCTTCGCGGTCGCTAGTCGCACGAGCTCGGCAACCGCGTCTGCCGGGGCGGAGTTCGGGACGCCGACGGCTAAGTGGGAACCGCCGCTCGGATGTTCGCCGTTTGTGGCCGAGTGAGTGCTGGCACTCCGGCGAAGCCAAACGGGGCCGATTCCGGCACGATATCGGCGTCTTTCTACGTGCTCGCCGGCGACCGTCGCACGAGTACGGCAAAGTGCGTCTGCCGGGGCGGGGTTTGCGACGCGTACGCAATAGTGAGAACCGTCGCTCGGATGTTCGTCGTCTTTCGCCGAGCCAGTGCTGGCAATCCGGCGAAGCCGAACGGAGCCGATTCGGGCACGATATCGGCGTCTTTCCACGTGCTCGCCGGCGACCGTCGCACGAGTACGGTAAACCGCGTCAGCCGGGGCGGAGTTCGGGACGCCGATGCGAAAGTGGGAAGCGCCGCTCGGATCTTCGCCGTTTTTGGAGGAGTCAGTGGCGGCACTCCGGTGAAGCCAAGGTGCGCCAATTCGCGCACGATATCGGCGTCTTTCGACGTGCCCGCCGGCCACCGTCGCACGAGTACGGCAAACCTCGTCTGCCGGGGCGGGGTTTGCGACGCCGACGCAAAAGTGGGAACCGCCGCTCGGATGTTCGCCGTTTTTGGCAGAGTGAGTGCTGGCACTCCGGCGAAGCGAAAGAGCGCGAATGCGCCCACGAAAGTGGCGTGTTTGGACGTGCTTGACGACGACCACCGCAGGAAAACGAAAAACCACGTCAGCCGGGGCGAGCGACCCATGGCGGTCTGGGTGCTTATCGCTGCTATTATAGGGGCACCCCGGCAGACGCAAAAAAAAAAAAAAATTTTTTTCGACATTCTTTTTTGCTCGTCGACCTCGGGTGACCCAGGTCGCAGTGGGAGCCGCGCACGAAAGCGGCGTCGCGAGACGGCTTCGCGGTCGCTAGTCGCACGAGCTCGGCAACCGCGTCTGCCGGGGCGGAGTTCGGGACGCCGACGGCTAAGTGGGAACCGCCGCTCGGATGTTCGCCGTTTGTGGCCGAGTGAGTGCTGGCACTCCGGCGAAGCCAAACGGGGCCGATTCCGGCACGATATCGGCGTCTTTCTACGTGCTCGCCGGCGACCGTCGCACGAGTACGGCAAAGTGCGTCTGCCGGGGCGGGGTTTGCGACGCGTACGCAATAGTGAGAACCGTCGCTCGGATGTTCGTCGTCTTTCGCCGAGCCAGTGCTGGCACTCCGGCGAAGCCGAACGGAGCCGATTCGGGCACGATATCGGCGTCTTTCCACGTGCTCGCCGGCGACCGTCGCACGAGTACGGTAAACCGCGTCAGCCGGGGCGGAGTTCGGGACGCCGATGCGAAAGTGGGAAGCGCCGCTCGGATCTTCGCCGTTTTTGGAGGAGTCAGTGGCGGCACTCCGGTGAAGCCAAGGTGCGCCAATTCGCGCACGATATCGGCGTCTTTCGACGTGCCCGCCGGCCACCGTCGCACGAGTACGGCAAACCTCGTCTGCCGGGGCGGGGTTTGCGACGCCGACGCAAAAGTGGGAACCGCCGCTCGGATGTTCGCCGTTTTTGGCAGAGTGAGTGCTGGCACTCCGGCGAAGCGAAAGAGCGTGAATGCGCCCACGAAAGTAGCGTATTTGGACGTGCTTGACGGCGACCGCCGCAGGAGTACGAAAAACCACGTCAGCCGGGGCGAGCGACCCACGGCGGTCTGGGTGCTTATCGCTGCTATTATAGGGGCACCCCGGCAGACGCAAAAAGAAAAAAAAAAATGGGGACATGGCGTGCGTCACCGTGCGGCTTCGCAGCGTTGCCGAAGTCGCCGAGCCCTTCGACTGAGCCGAACGGCGGACAGGGAACGTTGGTCGGCCGTTCTAACCTGTCGGTGCCACGCCGAGACGTCGTTAAGGAAAACCGCGTCGTGGGCCTCTACGACGCCGTCGAGTCGTTGTACGTTTGGTGTCCAGCGTGTCGGCGGCGAGTAGCGGACACGTCGTTCACGACTTCGGTCTTTCGCAGTCGACGCGAACTTGCGGAGAGTCGTGGTGCCTCACGTTTTCGGCAGAAACCGCGGCGGAATTTTCCCGTGCGTGCGCGCACGACCTCGGTGCTGTGCCGTCAGCGTAGTGTTGCACAAACTCGTGGCCTACCCAAGGTGCGGTACGTTTGCGGCCGTATCCTCGGTGGGAATTTCGTGAGTAGGGTCGCAAATTCTACGACCTCGGCGGGTTTGAGAGCGACGTAGACTTGTGGCACGCTCAACATGCCACACGTTTCGGGGCACACCCGCGGTGAAATTTTCTCGAGTACGCTCGTATTAGGGCCCAAGGAGGTCTGGGTACTTATCGCTGCTATTATGTGGGGGTTCTCGTGAGCGGCGTACGCGAAAGCGACCGGGTGTCTGATATGCGGCGGGCTTCGGCCTCGTCAAGCGTGTCCTCGGGTCTGCTCCAGGGGAATCCACGGCAGTCGTCTGCAGCCTCATCCGCTTGATGCGTTAGGGGCTGGTTGTCGGACGGTGCCGTTTTACCACGATATCGAGGTGTGTTCCGTGTCGTCCTCGGGCGATTCAGATGCGAAAGCGCCGAAGACGCGGGCGTGACCCGTCGTCTGGCGGCTTTGCAGTCTCGGCTCCGTTGCTAGTTCCGGCCGGTCCACCGACAGTGCAGCGGGCTTGGGCAACCCGCACGGCGCGACCGAGTCGATGCAACGAAAAAGAGCGAGCATGAACGTGCTTCTTGCCGCACGGCTCCCACTCGTCTTTCGGGAAGGTTGTGCCGTAGCGAGCTCGAACGCCGTCATCTCGGAGTGCAAAATAAGCGTGTTGGGGCGCCTGAAGGTGGCCTCCGCCGCACACAGACTGCGTCCGGCCCGCCGAGGGCGAGGACGGACGCGCAGTCGAACGATTACCTGGTTGATCCTGCCAGTAATCATATGCTTGTCTCAAAGATTAAGCCATGCATGTCTAAGTACATGCCGAAATAAGGCGAAACCGCGAATGGCTCATTAAATCAGTTATGGTTCCTTAGATCGTTTCTTCCTACTTGGATAACTGTGGCAATTCTAGAGCTAATACATGCAGTGAGCCTGGAGCCCTTTGGGTAACGGGTGCTTTTATTAGACCAAGATCGATCGGGTTTCGGCCCGTATTGTGTGGTGACTCTGGATAACTTTGTGCTGATCGCATGGCCACGAGCCGGCGACGTTTCTTTCAAGTGTCTGCCTTATCAACTTTCGATGGTAGGTTACTTGCTTACCATGGTTGTTACGGGTAACGGAGAATCAGGGTTCGATTCCGGAGAGGGAGCCTGAGAAACGGCTACCACATCCAAGGAAGGCAGCAGGCGCGCAAATTACCCACTCCCGGCACGGGGAGGTAGTGACGAAAAATAACAATACGGGACTCTTTTGAGGCCCCGTAATTGAAATGAGTACACTCTAAATCCTTTAACGAGGATCAATTGGAGGGCAAGTCTGGTGCCAGCAGCCGCGGTAATTCCAGCTCCAATAGCGTATACTAAAGCTGCTGCGGTTAAAAAGCTCGTAGTTGGATCTCAGTTCCAGACGAGTAGTGCATCTACCCGATGCGACGGCTCGGACTGAACATCATGCCGGTTCTTTCTTGGTGCACTTCATTGTGTGCCTCGAGATGGCCGGTGCTTTTACTTTGAAAAAATTAGAGTGCTCAACGCAGGCGAGTCGCCTGAATAAACTTGCATGGAATAATAGAACAAGACCTCGTTTCTGTTCTGTTGGTTTTTGGAATACGAGGTAATGATTAAGAGGGACGGACGGGGGCATTCGTATTGCGGCGCTAGAGGTGAAATTCTTGGACCGTCGCAAGACGAACTACTGCGAAAGCATTTGCCAAGAATGTTTTCATTGATCAAGAACGAAAGTCAGAGGTTCGAAGGCGATCAGATACCGCCCTAGTTCTGACCATAAACGATGCCAACCAGCGATCCGCCTGAGTTACTCAAATGACTCGGCGGGCAGCTTCCGGGAAACCAAAGTATTTGGGTTCCGGGGGAAGTATGGTTGCAAAGCTGAAACTTAAAGGAATTGACGGAAGGGCACCACCAGGAGTGGAGCCTGCGGCTTAATTTGACTCAACACGGGAAAACTTACCCGGCCCGGACACTGGGAGGATTGACAGATTGAGAGCTCTTTCTTGATTCGGTGGATGGTGGTGCATGGCCGTTCTTAGTTGGTGGAGCGATTTGTCTGGTTAATTCCGATAACGAACGAGACTCTAGCCTATTAAATAGGTGCGGGGTTCCCAGCACCTTACAACCTTCTTAGAGGGACAAGCGGCTCCTAGCCGCACGAAACAGAGCAATAACAGGTCTGTGATGCCCTTAGATGTCCGGGGCCGCACGCGCGCTACACTGAAGGAAGCAGCGTGTCTTTATCCCTGTCTGAAAAGACTGGGTAACCCGTGGAACTTCTTTCGTGATTGGGATAGGGGCTTGCAATTGTTCCCCTTGAACGAGGAATTCCCAGTAAGCGCGAGTCATAAGCTCGCGTTGATTACGTCCCTGCCCTTTGTACACACCGCCCGTCGCTACTACCGATTGAATGATTTAGTGAGGTCTTCGGACCGATGTCCGGCGCGGCCTTTCGGTTGCGCCGGTCTGTTGGAAAGATGACCAAACTTGATCATTTAGAGGAAGTAAAAGTCGTAACAAGGTTTCCGTAGGTGAACCTGCGGAAGGATCATTAACGGATTGTGAAGGGTGAGCGCCTCAGCTGCGTCTGCGCCCGACACTTTCTGCCGCTGACCCCGTTTGGACGCGGGGTCGGCTTTTCCCCACGGGGCTGCCTGAATGTGGAGCGGCACCCCGTGACAAATTGTTGCGCCCAGCGGACGCCAACACCGCGACCTTGGACGGTCGGCCAGGTGGCGGACGCGGGTACAAACGGCGCAACGCACTCATAGGTCGGCTTTCGACCCGCCACTGCACCGTGGCTCGAAGCGCTCGAAATGCGCGACCCGACCGCTGCGGGACCGCCTAGTACTGTAAACAGGAGCGGCGGAGCGCGAACGGCGAGTCGTGGTTACGTCGGTAGAAGGCGAGGCTGCGCGTTCCCGAAACGCCAGCCGAGTGCCCTCCCGACCGTTCGAGCGTGCAAGAACGAGACCCGACAATCGCGCGGCGACTGCCAAGTACGAGAGGAACGGCACAAGCGTCGGCGGTCGGTCAAGGAACTGGCGATGTGACGGGTCCGCTGTGCACCAGTGCATACCGTCCCGCCGTCCGCGGCAAGCGCCTCCGCGTCCTCGGGTGACGGAGGCTGCCGGTCGGTTCTTGCAGGCGAGGGATCTCGCTGGCACCGGTTCGCGTTGACGCGCGGCCGGTCATGGCACGGCGATGCGACGGCCGAGGTGCGCAGTACTCGATGGAGGAACCGCACGCTCCGATGACCGTCCCGCCCTCCGCGGCGTATGCGTACCGACCGTAATGGTTGCAGCAGCGCCGGCCGGCTTTTGAATTCGCCACACGAAACACGGTGCGAGATCGCGGTTAGGGGAGCGTCGACGTTGCCAGGCGTTTTGCTTGCTGCCGAGGGAAAGGCGGCACGGCCACGTCGCGCTCGTCGCGATTAGCGGGTCTGCGCGCTTTGGGAAGGTGCCGCAACGACTTGCCGAAAGAGGAAGCACGGAAGAACGAGGGACTTGGACGTCCCGACAATTGAACGCACTTGCGGCCAGGCCCTTGCTGGCTTCGTTCTTCCGCCTCGAGTAGGCTCGTACGCGGCTCCGGCGCCGAAAGTGGTCCTTGGCACCGACTTCGGTGGACGTGGGAAGTGCCGCGCAAGTACGGCGCGCCTGGCTCCACCTGTTGGCTAAAGTAGGCAGCCGGATCGGCATTTTGGTGTGCGGTGGCAAACCGTGGATGCGAAAAAAGCTTGTGCGATTTCGTGGAACAAAAAGCGGGGGTCCCCCTTTTTATGCGGAGGAGACCGACCCGCCCGCCGTGGTGAACCGCGACGCCACGGTAAAAACGGGAGAGGCTTGTCGATGGGACCGTGCATCCCGCGCTCCACGGAGGCCGGGAGGCGGCCGCCCGAGGAAATGTGTAGCCGTCGAGGCCCGCATCTGCGTGCACTCTTATCCAAATGGGTGTACCGCAGGCATTTTCTGGTTAGGCGGGCCAATGAGAGCGAGCACACAACGATACCTACGGGT
>NW_027464932.1:12500-17500 GCF_043290135.1 Rhipicephalus microplus
ATTTGGCGGAACTAGGAAATTCTTGCTGAAAACGCTCGGAACCAAGTCCTGGTGCCACAGAACAGCAGAATTATTCTTCTCAGTTCAAGAGGGCCACAAAAGAACAAGGAATTTCAACTTTCCTGACCATTTTCTACAGTTAGACAAAAACAGCAAATCCGAGGCTGGTTTCGGTTCTTTTCTGGAGCCGGCAGTTCTGGAAGTGCTTGAAGACTGGATACACGCTTTTGCTAGTAGTTCTGGGGCGAAACGACAGGAAATTGACATTTTCCGACTGTTCTGAGTTCGGATTCCCGTCAAAATGAGAGGCGGCCATCTTTGATTGAACACTTCACGCCAAAGGTAGAATAACTCCGGAACGAATCCCCGTAGAGAGACAAAACTGGTATCTATCTGTTTAGCGGAAAACGCCAACAGAGACAGGAAAAGTGCGGCGCCTCTACGCTGCCAAGAACACCTAAAACCGGCAACCTCTACTACCAAGGTTGAGGAACATCTCTGGCGATACCAGAACAAGTTAAAAAGGAGTAACTTTCTTCCAGACGGCAAACAACGGCTTCGAAGGCACAAACCCTTCTCTTGGAACACAGCGTGGAGATTAGGAGAAGATGTTGAAACCCAAGGGGATGAGAACGGAAACCCAGAAACAAGGACTGGAGGGAAGAGGACCTCTACAAACGGCAAACCCAGCAGTGGGGCCTACGTCAAAGGTCCTAAAAAACACAGGAAGCAATGACGACTCTGCAATTACAGACCCCACGCAAGGGGCGAAGACAGACAAGATACAGAAGAAGAAGACCAAGAGGGTGGAACAAAAACAAGTGACCAACAAAGAAGAGAAGGCAAAGAAAGAAGAACCACAAGGAGCGATGCCCGCCAAAGCTTCTCTTGAAACAGATTGGTGGAGCCCAACCGAGAATGACCAGGTAGAGGGAGGCAGCCGAGGAACCGAAACCGAAGAAGCTGAAGGAGGAGAGGTCCACCCTCAAACACAAACGGCTGCTAACGAAGGAGCGCTAGACAACTGGGACGAAGACAGAAATTCACAATCGTCACTCCCAACCAGCCGCGGAGAAAAGGGTACAGTTTTGTCTAGACTTTCCAAAGCAGACAAGAACACTATGAGGGCTCTCATTAAAATCTCTACATTGACGGGCGGCGACGAGGCGGTAGCCCAGCAGATTGAAGCGATAATCTCCGAACAAGCTAAATTGAAAAACCTGTTAATGGAACAGGCCCAACAGATTGCGTTCCAAAAAGGCAGGATCGAAGAATTGGAGAAAAGAAGACAAGAAGAACCACTCGAACAAAGGGAAGAGCCAACACAGAGCAACACTCCCGCAACCGAGAGCCGATCAACCTATGCTCTGGTGGTATCTTCCGGAACAATGGAGAAAAAAGAGGTCGCATCGCTTCTGAGGCAGCGGGTGGATCCCCTCGACCTGGGAATCCAAGAAGCAACAATTCGGCCAGGGAGAGAGGGAATTGTCGTGATGACGAAGTCAAAAGAAGACTCAGCTAAGATTCTCCAGTTCATTCAGAAGGACAGAGAACTGAGAAATGTTGAAGCCAAGCTCCCAAAGGAGAACAGGATCCATAAGAAAATAATTGGACTCGAGGATGAAATTGACGAGGTCAATCTCCCAGCCCGAATCGTCAGGCAAAACCGTTTGGTGTGCTCGCCAGAAGACATAACAATAAAGAAGACATGGCCGGGCAAGAGAGGCAAGACAGTGATTCTTGCCCTAAATCGAAGTGCAAACAAAGCAATCGGAAGCCGAACTGCACTGAACATCGGCTGGTCACGATGCCCGATCTTTGACGACATCTTTTGGCCCAGATGCACAAGATGCGCCATGCACGGCCACATTGCTCCCGATTGCGATGGCCCCCAGCGCTGCATTAACTGTGGCCAACGAGGTCACTACCAAAGAGAATGTGAAGCAGAATCGCACTGCAACATCTGCGAGACTGAGGGTCGCACGGAGACAGATCATTCTATGATGTCCAGGGAATGCCCGGTATACATAACAAAGGTACAGGCCGAGAAAGGCAAAATTCTAGCTAGACTAAACTAAGAGTACCCAACACACAGGCACAATGGCGAATAGCACTGAAATACAAATAATACAGGTAAATTTAGGCAGGGCATTTAAGGCAAATCAGTCACTAAACAATTTTCAACAAGAAGAAGAATTCGACATATCCGTACTCCAAGAACCATATTCGCTCAACAACAAAATCATAGGGTTTCCGCTAAAGCATAAAGTTATAGCCAACAACAAAGACCCGAAGACAGCCATCATAATACACAAAGAAAATATAACCGCTTTCCCAATTATTATAGAACAAAAACTAATAGCAGTCAAGATAAATAAAGGTGAAAGAGAATTGGTAATTATCAACTGCTACTGTCCTCCGAATGAAAACGTCGAGCTGGCAATGTCAGCAATAGGAAACATTTTACAGAAATTTATAGACATTAACACGATAATAATGGGTGACTTCAACTCAAAACATCAAATTTGGGGAAGCACGGAGACGGATGAGAAAGGTGAAAAAGTATTAGAATTCACAGTATTACACAACCTGACATTATTAAATGCCAAAGAATCACCTCCGACATTTAAAACAAGTAGGGCGAGGGGTTGGATTGACCTCACCATATGTGACGCAAACCTAAACCAGGATATTAAAAGCTGGGAAGTACTTAAAACCTATAATCACAGCGATCACAGATACATTAAAGTTGTTATTAAAAATGAAGAACTTCCAGAGGAATATGGCCTAACGTTAAAAGGGCAAACAAAAGTCATGGAAAAGTTGCAAATTGATCCCTGGTTTGAGGAAGTCCAGGGGAAAATAAACACGAAGGAAAGTATTGAAGAAATAGTGAATACGCTACACGAGAAAATCGAGAAACTTAAGAAGGAATTCAGTAAAAAGAAAAAACCTTCTAAACAAAAACCGAATACTTGGTGGTCAAGAGACCTAGAAATTGAAAGGAAGAGAGTCAGAGCACTACGAAGGAGGTATCAAAAGGCGAAAGGGGATATCAGAGAACAATACAAAAAGGAATACTATAAAGAACATGACACGTATAACAACATGATAGAACAGGCTAAAAACAACAGTTGGAAAACTCTATGTACTAAGGCTACGAAAAATCCATTCATCCTACCGTATAAAATTGCACGAAATAAGATGAAAACCAAGGTTATGTTTAGAAGCATCACAAAAGAAAATGGAGAAGTCACAAAGACTCTTCAGGAAACAATAGAACACATTCTAGGAAATTTATACCCTAACTGCATGGAAAATGACGAGCCAGGACACAGTCAAATACAATCAAGCAACGACACAATAAACAATAACAAACAGGGAGGAAATTGGACATCGGGAGCAGAAATGAGAGAAAGAAATTTACCCAGTGATGACCTCCCATTTACAGAGATTGAAGTAACGCAGATAGTAAAAAATCTGAGGAAAGATGTAACCCCCGGACCAGACAACCTAAAAACTAACCTCATACAAGTGATGTATGAAAGGCATAAGACTTTCTTTGTCAATCTTTTTAATGCATGCTTAAAGCACGGACATTTTCCTCAAAGATGGAAAGAATCTAAAATTATATTGATTCCAAAAGGGAACGGAGAGGACAAATCCGAGGAAAACAAATATCGCCCAATAGCTATTAACTCGATTTTGGGAAAAATATTAGAAAAGCTCATAAAAGATAGAATCTATTATTTCTTGTTTAAAAATCACCATTTTAACAAAAAACAATTTGGATTTACCCATGGGACATCAACAACCACGGCATTGGAAGAAATAATCAAACGAATAAACCAAGCGAAAATTGATAAGCTAAACAGCATGCTAATAGCACTAGATATTAAAAACGCATTCAATTCTATAAAACCCGAAGTAGTTATTCAGAAATTAGAAGAATATAAGTGTCCCAACAACCTAATAAAACTGGCGGACAATATTCTACGGAACAGGAAAATAATCTATGAAACAGATGGAGTAAAAATTAAGAAAACACTAACTTCAGGTTCCCCACAGGGGTCACCTTTAAGCCCACTCTGTTGGAATATAACAATAGGCGACCTATTAGAAACTCAGCTTCAAGAAGGAGTACACATCCAAGCCTTTGCGGACGACGTGGTGTTACACATAAAGTTCCGCTCAAGAAAAGAGGTGGAGGAAAAAGCTACGAAGGCACTAACACTAATAAATCAGTGGGCACATCAAAAAGGAATAACCCTGAATAAGGAAAAATCGGAATATATGATAATCGGAAAGCAGTACATTAGCCATCAACCCCAAATAAAAATCGGACAGGATAAAATCAAAATGGTTAACGAAATGAAAATTCTAGGGGTGGTCTTGGACACAAAACTAACATTCCTCCCACATCTAAAATACTTAAAAAGAAAAGTAGACGAAGTCACGTATAATTTAAGTCGTACAATAAAAGACGACAAACATACAAATAGAAACACACTACAGTTAATATATAAAAGGGGTATAGAACGAATGGTTACATACGCCTCCCCAGCATGGTATAGCCGAAAAACCATTTTTATTAAAAAACTGAAATCAATCCAAAGATTACCTTTATTATTAATAACTAAATCATTCAAAACAACATCAAATCTTTCACTCAACATATTAGCAAACATTCCACCTCTCCATTTGACAATCGAAAAAGAAAACGAATTACACTACATACTTAAGAAAGGAAAGAACTTCACATGGCAACAGAAAGTATACACCGAAAACGAAATAATGAAGAAACACGACCAATGGCAAGATCATCCAGCAAATAAAGTTAGCATACCCTTTGGAACAACAGAGGAAGAAGCAGACTTCAAAATATACACAGACGGATCAAAGAAAGAAAAAGAAACAGGAGCGGCATTTATAATACTAAACAAAGATAACCAAATCCAAACAGTGAAAAAATATAAACTTCCAGAACACAGCAGTAATTA
>NW_027464932.1:22500-32500 GCF_043290135.1 Rhipicephalus microplus
GCCGCCCCGGCAGACGCGGTTTTCGCGCCGCCCCGGCTGACGCGGTTTCGTGCCGCCCCGGCAGACGCGGTTTTTTGCCGCCCCGGCTGACGCAGTTCGGACTTGGCACTTTTTGGCTGAGCCTTGCTGGCGGCCCACTCACTCGATCGCCATGTCTGTTTGCCACAGTTTTCCCGGTGGTGCCGCACCCGGGCTCGCCCCGGCAGACGCGTTTTTTTTTTCTTTCGCCCCGGCTGACGCAGTTTTCGCGCCGCCCCGGCAGACGCGGTTTTCGCGCCGCCCCGGCAGACGCGGTTTTTTGCGCCGCCCCGGCTGACGCAGTTCGGACTTGGCACTTTTTGGCTGAGCCTGGCTGGCGGCCCACTCACTCGATCGCCATGTCTGTTTGCCACAGTTTTCCCGGTGGTGCCGCACCCGGGCTCGCCCCGGCTGACGCAGTTTTCGCGCCGCCCCGGCTGACGCGGTTTCGTGCCGCCCCGGCAGACGCGGTTTTTTGCGCCGCCCCGGCTGACGCGGTTTTTTGCCGCCCCGGCTGACGCAGTTCGGACTTGGCACTTTTCGGCTGTGCCTGGCTGGCGGCCCACTCACTCGATCGCCATGTCTGTTTGCCACAGTTTTCCCGGTGGTGCCGCACCCGGGCTCGCCCCGGCAGACGCGTTTTTTTTTTTTTCTTTCGCCCCGGCTGACGCAGTTTTCGCGCCGCCCCGGCTGACGCGGTTTCGTGCCGCCCCGGCAGACGCGGTTTTTTGCGCCGCCCCGGCTGACGCGGTTTTTGCCGCCCCGGCTGACGCAGTTCGGACTTAGCACTTTTTGGCTGAGCCTGGCTGGTGGCCCACTCACTCGATCGCCATGTCTGTTAGCCACAGTTTTCCCGGTGGTGCCGCACCCGGGCTCGCCCCGGCTGACGCAGTTTTCGCGCCGCCCCGGCTGACGCGGTTTCGTGCCGCCCCGGCAGACGCGGTTTTCGCGCCGCCCCGGCTGACGCGGTTTTTGCCGCCCCGGCTGACGCAGTTCGGACTTAGCACTTTTCGGCTGTGCCTGGCTGGCGGCCCACTCACTCGATCGCCATGTCTGTTTGCCACAGTTTTCCCGGTGGTGCCGCACCCGGGCTCGCCCCGGCTGACGCAGTTTTCGCGCCGCCCCGGCTGACGCGGTTTCGTGCCGCCCCGGCAGACGCGGTTTTCGCGCCGCCCCGGCTGACGCGGTTTCGTGCCGCCCCGGCAGACGCGGTTTTTTGCCGCCCCAGCTGACGCAGTTCGGACTTAGCACTTTTTGGCTGAGCCTTGCTGGCGGCCCACTCACTCGATCGCCATGTCTGTTTGCCACAGTTTTCCCGGTGGTGCCGCACCCGGGCTCGCCCCGGCAGACGCGTTTTTTTTTTTCTTTCGCCCCGGCTGACGCAGTTTTCGCGCCGCCCCGGCAGACGCGGTTTTCGCGCCGCCCCGGCAGACGCGGTTTTTTGCGCCGCCCCGGCTGACGCGGTTTTTTGCCGCCCCGGCTGACGCAGTTCGGACTTGGCACTTTTTGGCTGAGCCTGGCTGGCGGCCCACTCACTCGATCGCCATGTCTGTTTGCCACAGTTTTCCCGGTGGTACCGCACCCGGGCTCGCCCCGGCTGACGCAGTTTTCGCGCCGCCCCGGCTGACGCGGTTTCGTGCCGCCCCGGCAGACGCGGTTTTTTGCGCCGCCCCGGCTGACGCGGTTTTTTGCCGCCCCGGCTGACACGGTTCGGACTTTGCACTTTTCGGCTGTGCCTGGCTGGCGGCCCACTCACTCGATCGCCATGTCTGTTTGCCACAGTTTTCCCGGTGGTGCCGCACCCGGGCTCGCCCCGGCAGACGCGTTTTTTTTTTTTTTCTTTCGCCCCGGCTGACGCAGTTTTCGCGCCGCCCCGGCTGACGCGGTTTCGTGCCGCCCCGGCAGACGCGGTTTTTTGCGCCGCCCCGGCTGACGTGGTTTTTGCCGCCCCGGCTGACGCAGTTCGGACTTTGCACTTTTTGGCTGAGCCTGGCTGGCGGCCCACTCACTCGATCGCCATGTCTGTTTGCCACAGTTTTCCCGGTGGTGCCGCACCCGGGCTCGCCCCGGCAGACGCGTTTTTTTTTTTCCTTCGCCCCGGCAGACGTGGTTCCCCCCCCCCCTCCGTCTTTCTTTTTGTTTTTTTTTTTCGCCGCGGCTGAAGTGGATTTTTCGGTGCCTCGACGCCCCGGTAGTCGCGGTTTTTCCGTTTCCGCACGGCCCCGGCTGACGCTGCTCGGTCACAGTCGCCTTTTGTGGTGATTGCAGACTTCTTGAGCGCGGGTGTTTTTTTTTTGTTGTTGTTGTTGTTTTATTACGCATTCGCTCCAGCAGACGCTGTTTAGACTTTTTGTTTCCTCTTTTATCCTGCGACGAGGTGACGAGGTTTATTCGGTGCCCCGCCGCCCCGGCTGAAGTGATTTTTCCTGTCCCGTGCCGCCCCGGCTGACGCGGTTGGGACTTCGCGTTTGTTCGGCCGCCACGGGTTTTGGCGCACTCGCTCGGTTGCTTGTTGTTGCCACTTGTTGCGAACCCAGGTTTCTTGAGCGAGCGCGGGCGTTTTTTCTTCCTTTCTTTCTTTGTTCTATGTGTTAGCGAATCGGCCTTTAATATCACACGAGGACTCACAACCAACAATTTTCAGTTTGAAGTGTAAAAAATCTGCAGGTGTTGACGTAACTGACTTGCCCCGTACCCTTGAGTACATCCATGAAGTTCTCGTAGTACTACTAAATCGCATTATTCCAAGTGGAGAAATTCCCATAAACTTGCAAACCTCTACACGAAAATCGGTGCGCGTGATAAAGTTGAAAATTATCGTCCGATATCAATTGTGCCTTCTATAACACAAATTCTAGGAAAAAAAAAAAAAAAAACACTTGTTCGCCGTTTTCTGCGCCGTGACTGGCAGCACTCCGGCGAAGCGAAACGGGGTCGATTCGAGCACGATATCGGCGTCTTTCGACGTGCTCGCCGGCGACCGTCGCACGAGTACGTCGCACGAGCGCGTCTGCCGGGGCGCCGTTTGCGAAGCCGACGCAAAAGTGGGAACCGCCGCTCGGATGATCGCCGCTTTCGGCAGAGTGAGTGTTGGCACTCCGGGGAAGCGAAACAGCGTGAATGCGCCCACGAAATCGGCGTATTTTGAAGTGCCCGCCGGCGACCGTCGCACGAGTACGGTAAACCGCGTCAGCCGGGGCGTAGTTCGGGACGCCGACGAAAAAGTGGGAAGCGCAACTCGGATCTTCGCCGTTTTTGCAGGAGTGAGTGGCGGCCCTCCTGCGAGACCAAGAAGCATCGATTCGTGCACGAATTCGGCGCCTTTCGACGTGATCGCCGGCGACCGTCGCTCGAGTAGGGCAAACCGCGTCTGCCGGGGCGGGCTTCGGGACGCCGATGCGAAAGTGGGAAACGCTGCTCGGATGTTCGCCGTTTTTGGCCGAGTGAGTGCTGGCACACGGGCGAAGCCAAACGGGGCCGATTACGGCACGATATCGGCGTCTTTCGACGTGCCCGCCGGCGACCGTCGCACGAGTACGGTAAACCGCGTCAGCCCGGGCGGAGTTCGGGACGCCGATGCGAAAGTGGAGAACGCCGCTCGGATCTTCGCCGTTTTTGGAGGAGTGAGTGGCGGCACTCCGGAGAAGCCAAGGAGCGCCAATTAGCGCACGATATCGGCGTCTTTCGACGCGCTCGCCGGCGACCGTCGCACGAGTAGGGCAAACCGCGTCTGCCGGGGCGGGGTTTACGACGCCGACGCAAAAGTGGGAACCGCCGCTCGGATGTTGGCCGTTTTTGGCAGAGTGAGTGCTGGCACTCCGGCGACGCGAAAGAGCGCGAATGCGCCCACGAAAGTGGCGTATTTGGACGTGCGTGACGGCGACCGCTGCAGGAGTACGAAAAACCACGTCAGCCGGGGCGAGCGACACACGGCGGTCTGGGTGCTTATCGCTGCTATTATAGGGGCACCCCGGCAGACGCAGAAAAAAAAAAAAAATTTTCGACCTTCTTTTTTGCTGGTCGAGCTCGGGTAACCCAGGTCGCAATGGGAGCCGCGCACGAAAGCGGCGTCGCGAGACGCGTTCGCGGTCGCTAGTCGCACGAGCTCGGCAACCGCGTCAGCCGGCGCGGAGTTCGGGATGCCGACGGCTAAGTGGGTACCGCTGCTCGGATGTTCGCCGTTTTTGGCCGAGTGAGTGCTGGCACTCCGGTGAAGCCAAGGAGCGCCAATTCGTGCACGATATCGGCGTCTTTCGACGTGCCCGCCGGCCACCGCCGCACGAGTACGGCAAACCGCGTCTGCCGGGGCGGGGTTCGCGACGCGTACGCAATAGTGGGAACCGTCGCTCGGATGTTCGTCGTCTTTGGCCGAGCGAGTGCTGGCACTCCGGCGAAGCCAAACGGGGCCGATTCCGGCACGATATCGGCGTCTTTCTACGTGCTCGCCGGCGACCGTCGCACGAGTACGGCAAAGTGCGTCTGCCGGGGCGGGGTTTGCGACGCGTACGCAATAGTGAGAACCGTCGCTCGGATGTTCGTCGTCTTTCGCCGAGCCAGTGCTGGCACTCCGGCGAAGCCGAACGGAGCCGATTCGGGCACGATATCGGCGTCTTTCCACGTGCTCGCCGGCGACCGTCGCACGAGTACGGTAAACCGCGTCAGCCGGGGCGGAGTTCGGGACGCCGATGCGAAAGTGGGAAGCGCCGCTCGGATCTTCGCCGTTTTTGGAGGAGTCAGTGGCGGCACTCCGGTGAAGCCAAGGTGCGCCAATTCGCGCACGATATCGGCGTCTTTCGACGTGCCCGCCGGCCACCGTCGCACGAGTACGGCAAACCTCGTCTGCCGGGGCGGGGTTTGCGACGCCGACGCAAAAGTGGGAACCGCCGCTCGGATGTTCGCCGTTTTTGGCAGAGTGAGTGCTGGCACTCCGGCGAAGCGAAAGAGCGTGAATGCGCCCACGAAAGTAGCGTATTTGGACGTGCTTGACGGCGACCGCCGCAGGAGTACGAAAAACCACGTCAGCCGGGGCGAGCGACCCACGGCGGTCTGGGTGCTTATCGCTGCTATTATAGGGGCACCCCGGCAGACGCAGAAAGAAAAAAAAAATGGGGACATGGCGTGCGTCACCGTGCGGCTTCGCAGCGTTGCCGAAGTCGCCGAGCCCTTCGACTGAGCCGAACGGCGGACAGGGAACGTTGGTCGGCCGTTCTAACCTGTCGGTGCCACGCCGAGACGTCGTTAAGGAAAACCGCGTCGTGGGCCTCTACGACGCCGTCGAGTCGTTGTACGTTTGGTGTCCAGCGTGTCGGCGGCGAGTAGCGGACACGTCGTTCACGACTTCGGTCTTTCGCAGTCGACGCGAACTTGCGGAGAGTCGTGGTGCCTCACGTTTTCGGCAGAAACCGCGGCGGAATTTTCCCGTGCGTGCGCGCACGACCTCGGTGCTGTGCCGTCAGCGTAGTGTTGCACAAACTCGTGGCCTACCCAAGGTGCGGTACGTTTGCGGCCGTATCCTCGGTGGGAATTTCGTGAGTAGGGTCGCAAATTCTACGACCTCGGCGGGTTTGAGAGCGACGTAGACTTGTGGCACGCTCAACATGCCACACGTTTCGGGGCACACCCGCGGTGAAATTTTCTCGAGTACGCTCGTATTAGGGCCCAAGGAGGTCTGGGTACTTATCGCTGCTATTATGTGGGGGTTCTCGTGAGCGGCGTACGCGAAAGCGACCGGGTGTCTGATATGCGGCGGGCTTCGGCCTCGTCAAGCGTGTCCTCGGGTCTGCTCCAGGGGAATCCACGGCAGTCGTCTGCAGCCTCATCCGCTTGATGCGTTAGGGGCTGGTTGTCGGACGGTGCCGTTTTACCACGATATCGAGGTGTGTTCCGTGTCGTCCTCGGGCGATTCAGATGCGAAAGCGCCGAAGACGCGGGCGTGACCCGTCGTCTGGCGGCTTTGCAGTCTCGGCTCCGTTGCTAGTTCCGGCCGGTCCACCGACAGTGCAGCGGGCTTGGGCAACCCGCACGGCGCGACCGAGTCGATGCAACGAAAAAGAGCGAGCATGAACGTGCTTCTTGCCGCACGGCTCCCACTCGTCTTTCGGGAAGGTTGTGCCGTAGCGAGCTCGAACGCCGTCATCTCGGAGTGCAAAATAAGCGTGTTGGGGCGCCTGAAGGTGGCCTCCGCCGCACACAGACTGCGTCCGGCCCGCCGAGGGCGAGGACGGACGCGCAGTCGAACGATTACCTGGTTGATCCTGCCAGTAATCATATGCTTGTCTCAAAGATTAAGCCATGCATGTCTAAGTACATGCCGAAATAAGGCGAAACCGCGAATGGCTCATTAAATCAGTTATGGTTCCTTAGATCGTTTCTTCCTACTTGGATAACTGTGGCAATTCTAGAGCTAATACATGCAGTGAGCCTGGAGCCCTTTGGGTAACGGGTGCTTTTATTAGACCAAGATCGATCGGGTTTCGGCCCGTATTGTGTGGTGACTCTGGATAACTTTGTGCTGATCGCATGGCCACGAGCCGGCGACGTTTCTTTCAAGTGTCTGCCTTATCAACTTTCGATGGTAGGTTACTTGCTTACCATGGTTGTTACGGGTAACGGAGAATCAGGGTTCGATTCCGGAGAGGGAGCCTGAGAAACGGCTACCACATCCAAGGAAGGCAGCAGGCGCGCAAATTACCCACTCCCGGCACGGGGAGGTAGTGACGAAAAATAACAATACGGGACTCTTTTGAGGCCCCGTAATTGAAATGAGTACACTCTAAATCCTTTAACGAGGATCAATTGGAGGGCAAGTCTGGTGCCAGCAGCCGCGGTAATTCCAGCTCCAATAGCGTATACTAAAGCTGCTGCGGTTAAAAAGCTCGTAGTTGGATCTCAGTTCCAGACGAGTAGTGCATCTACCCGATGCGACGGCTCGGACTGAACATCATGCCGGTTCTTTCTTGGTGCACTTCATTGTGTGCCTCGAGATGGCCGGTGCTTTTACTTTGAAAAAATTAGAGTGCTCAACGCAGGCGAGTCGCCTGAATAAACTTGCATGGAATAATAGAACAAGACCTCGTTTCTGTTCTGTTGGTTTTTGGAATACGAGGTAATGATTAAGAGGGACGGACGGGGGCATTCGTATTGCGGCGCTAGAGGTGAAATTCTTGGACCGTCGCAAGACGAACTACTGCGAAAGCATTTGCCAAGAATGTTTTCATTGATCAAGAACGAAAGTCAGAGGTTCGAAGGCGATCAGATACCGCCCTAGTTCTGACCATAAACGATGCCAACCAGCGATCCGCCTGAGTTACTCAAATGACTCGGCGGGCAGCTTCCGGGAAACCAAAGTATTTGGGTTCCGGGGGAAGTATGGTTGCAAAGCTGAAACTTAAAGGAATTGACGGAAGGGCACCACCAGGAGTGGAGCCTGCGGCTTAATTTGACTCAACACGGGAAAACTTACCCGGCCCGGACACTGGGAGGATTGACAGATTGAGAGCTCTTTCTTGATTCGGTGGATGGTGGTGCATGGCCGTTCTTAGTTGGTGGAGCGATTTGTCTGGTTAATTCCGATAACGAACGAGACTCTAGCCTATTAAATAGGTGCGGGGTTCCCAGCACCTTACAACCTTCTTAGAGGGACAAGCGGCTCCTAGCCGCACGAAACAGAGCAATAACAGGTCTGTGATGCCCTTAGATGTCCGGGGCCGCACGCGCGCTACACTGAAGGAAGCAGCGTGTCTTTATCCCTGTCTGAAAAGACTGGGTAACCCGTGGAACTTCTTTCGTGATTGGGATAGGGGCTTGCAATTGTTCCCCTTGAACGAGGAATTCCCAGTAAGCGCGAGTCATAAGCTCGCGTTGATTACGTCCCTGCCCTTTGTACACACCGCCCGTCGCTACTACCGATTGAATGATTTAGTGAGGTCTTCGGACCGATGTCCGGCGCGGCCTTTCGGTTGCGCCGGTCTGTTGGAAAGATGACCAAACTTGATCATTTAGAGGAAGTAAAAGTCGTAACAAGGTTTCCGTAGGTGAACCTGCGGAAGGATCATTAACGGATTGTGAAGGGTGAGCGCCTCAGCTGCGTCTGCGCCCGACACTTTCTGCCGCTGACCCCGTTTGGACGCGGGGTCGGCTTTTCCCCACGGGGCTGCCTGAATGTGGAGCGGCACCCCGTGACAAATTGTTGCGCCCAGCGGACGCCAACACCGCGACCTTGGACGGTCGGCCAGGTGGCGGACGCGGGTACAAACGGCGCAACGCACTCATAGGTCGGCTTTCGACCCGCCACTGCACCGTGGCTCGAAGCGCTCGAAATGCGCGACCCGACCGCTGCGGGACCGCCTAGTACTGTAAACAGGAGCGGCGGAGCGCGAACGGCGAGTCGTGGTTACGTCGGTAGAAGGCGAGGCTGCGCGTTCCCGAAACGCCAGCCGAGTGCCCTCCCGACCGTTCGAGCGTGCAAGAACGAGACCCGACAATCGCGCGGCGACTGCCAAGTACGAGAGGAACGGCACAAGCGTCGGCGGTCGGTCAAGGAACTGGCGATGTGACGGGTCCGCTGTGCACCAGTGCATACCGTCCCGCCGTCCGCGGCAAGCGCCTCCGCGTCCTCGGGTGACGGAGGCTGCCGGTCGGTTCTTGCAGGCGAGGGATCTCGCTGGCACCGGTTCGCGTTGACGCGCGGCCGGTCATGGCACGGCGATGCGACGGCCGAGGTGCGCAGTACTCGATGGAGGAACCGCACGCTCCGATGACCGTCCCGCCCTCCGCGGCGTATGCGTACCGACCGTAATGGTTGCAGCAGCGCCGGCCGGCTTTTGAATTCGCCACACGAAACACGGTGCGAGATCGCGGTTAGGGGAGCGTCGACGTTGCCAGGCGTTTTGCTTGCTGCCGAGGGAAAGGCGGCACGGCCACGTCGCGCTCGTCGCGATTAGCGGGTCTGCGCGCTTTGGGAAGGTGCCGCAACGACTTGCCGAAAGAGGAAGCACGGAAGAACGAGGGACTTGGACGTCCCGACAATTGAACGCACTTGCGGCCAGGCCCTTGCTGGCTTCGTTCTTCCGCCTCGAGTAGGCTCGTACGCGGCTCCGGCGCCGAAAGTGGTCCTTGGCACCGACTTCGGTGGACGTGGGAAGTGCCGCGCAAGTACGGCGCGCCTGGCTCCACCTGTTGGCTAAAGTAGGCAGCCGGATCGGCATTTTGGTGTGCGGTGGCAAACCGTGGATGCGAAAAAAGCTTGTGCGATTTCGTGGAACAAAAAGCGGGGGTCCCCCTTTTTATGCGGAGGAGACCGACCCGCCCGCCGTGGTGAACCGCGACGCCACGGTAAAAACGGGAGAGGCTTGTCGATGGGACCGTGCATCCCGCGCTCCACGGAGGCCGGGAGGCGGCCGCCCGAGGAAATGTGTAGCCGTCGAGGCCCGCATCTGCGTGCACTCTTATCCAAATGGGTGTACCGCAGGCATTTTCTGGTTAGGCGGGCCAATGAGAGCGAGCACACAACGATACCTACGGGTCCGGCTTGGAGAACCGGCTTCGACGCCTCCCGAGTATTTATAGAGGGGTGGACCACGAAAGCACTCGCAAGTAGCGGAAGCGAAACGCCGTCCGAAACACACCGTTTGCTCGATTTGCGGCAGCCGAAAAAGGCGCGGCAGAGTTTTGGAGTCCAAGCGTGCGCTGAAAAGCGCCCTTCTTGGCCACTGTTTGGCCGAGTGCCAGAAACGTTTGGTTTTGACTGTACGGAATTGAACAAACACTTTTTCACGACTCTAAGCGGTGGATCACTCGGTTCTCGGGTCGATGAAGAACGCAGCCAGCTGCGAGACTTGGTGTGAATTGCAGGACACACTGAGCACTGATTCTTTGAACGCACATTGCGGCCTTGGGTCTTCCCTTGGCTTCGTCTGTCTGAGGGTCGGATCACATATCAAGAGAGCCTTCGGCGCACAAGGGAACGTGAGCCGTCGACTCG
>NW_027464932.1:40000-50000 GCF_043290135.1 Rhipicephalus microplus
CAGACGCGGTTTTTTGCGCCGCCCCGGCTGACGCAGTTCGGACTTGGCACTTTTTGGCTGAGCCTGGCTGGCGGCCCACTCACTCGATCGCCATGTCTGTTTGCCACAGTTTTCCCGGTGGTGCCGCACCCGGGCTCGCCCCGGCTGACGCAGTTTTCGCGCCGCCCCGGCTGACGCGGTTTCGTGCCGCCCCGGCAGACGCGGTTTTTTGCGCCGCCCCGGCTGACGCGGTTTTTTGCCGCCCCGGCTGACGCAGTTCGGACTTGGCACTTTTCGGCTGTGCCTGGCTGGCGGCCCACTCACTCGATCGCCATGTCTGTTTGCCACAGTTTTCCCGGTGGTGCCGCACCCGGGCTCGCCCCGGCAGACGCGTTTTTTTTTTTTCTTTCGCCCCGGCTGACGCAGTTTTCGCGCCGCCCCGGCTGACGCGGTTTCGTGCCGCCCCGGCAGACGCGGTTTTTTGCGCCGCCCCGGCTGACGCGGTTTTTGCCGCCCCGGCTGACGCAGTTCGGACTTAGCACTTTTTGGCTGAGCCTGGCTGGTGGCCCACTCACTCGATCGCCATGTCTGTTAGCCACAGTTTTCCCGGTGGTGCCGCACCCGGGCTCGCCCCGGCTGACGCAGTTTTCGCGCCGCCCCGGCTGACGCGGTTTCGTGCCGCCCCGGCAGACGCGGTTTTCGCGCCGCCCCGGCTGACGCGGTTTTTGCCGCCCCGGCTGACGCAGTTCGGACTTAGCACTTTTCGGCTGTGCCTGGCTGGCGGCCCACTCACTCGATCGCCATGTCTGTTTGCCACAGTTTTCCCGGTGGTGCCGCACCCGGGCTCGCCCCGGCTGACGCAGTTTTCGCGCCGCCCCGGCTGACGCGGTTTCGTGCCGCCCCGGCAGACGCGGTTTTCGCGCCGCCCCGGCTGACGCGGTTTCGTGCCGCCCCGGCAGACGCGGTTTTTTGCCGCCCCAGCTGACGCAGTTCGGACTTAGCACTTTTTGGCTGAGCCTTGCTGGCGGCCCACTCACTCGATCGCCATGTCTGTTTGCCACAGTTTTCCCGGTGGTGCCGCACCCGGGCTCGCCCCGGCAGACGCGTTTTTTTTTTTCTTTCGCCCCGGCTGACGCAGTTTTCGCGCCGCCCCGGCAGACGCGGTTTTCGCGCCGCCCCGGCAGACGCGGTTTTTTGCGCCGCCCCGGCTGACGCGGTTTTTTGCCGCCCCGGCTGACGCAGTTCGGACTTGGCACTTTTTGGCTGAGCCTGGCTGGCGGCCCACTCACTCGATCGCCATGTCTGTTTGCCACAGTTTTCCCGGTGGTGCCGCACCCGGGCTCGCCCCGGCTGACGCAGTTTTCGCGCCGCCCCGGCTGACGCGGTTTCGTGCCGCCCCGGCAGACGCGGTTTTTTGCGCCGCCCCGGCTGACGCGGTTTTTTGCCGCCCCGGCTGACACGGTTCGGACTTTGCACTTTTCGGCTGTGCCTGGCTGGCGGCCCACTCACTCGATCGCCATGTCTGTTTGCCACAGTTTTCCCGGTGGTGCCGCACCCGGGCTCGCCCCGGCAGACGCGTTTTTTTTTTTTTTTTCTTTCGCCCCGGCTGACGCAGTTTTCGCGCCGCCCCGGCTGACGCGGTTTCGTGCCGCCCCGGCAGACGCGGTTTTTTGCGCCGCCCCGGCTGACGTGGTTTTTGCCGCCCCGGCTGACGCAGTTCGGACTTTGCACTTTTTGGCTGAGCCTGGCTGGCGGCCCACTCACTCGATCGCCATGTCTGTTTGCCACAGTTTTCCCGGTGGTGCCGCACCCGGGCTCGCCCCGGCAGACGCGTTTTTTTTTTTCCTTCGCCCCGGCAGACGTGGTTCCCCCCCCCCCCTCCGTCTTTCTTTTTGTTTTTTTTTTTCGCCGCGGCTGAAGTGGATTTTTCGGTGCCTCGACGCCCCGGTAGTCGCGGTTTTTCCGTTTCCGCACGGCCCCGGCTGACGCTGCTCGGTCACAGTCGCCTTTTGTGGTGATTGCAGACTTCTTGAGCGCGGGTGTTTTTTTTTTTTGTTGTTGTTGTTGTTTTATTACGCATTCGCTCCAGCAGACGCTGTTTAGACTTTTTGTTTCCTCTTTTATCCTGCGACGAGGTGACGAGGTTTATTCGGTGCCCCGCCGCCCCGGCTGAAGTGATTTTTCCTGTCCCGTGCCGCCCCGGCTGACGCGGTTGGGACTTCGCGTTTGTTCGGCCGCCACGGGTTTTGGCGCACTCGCTCGGTTGCTTGTTGTTGCCACTTGTTGCGAACCCAGGTTTCTTGAGCGAGCGCGGGCGTTTTTTCTTCCTTTCTTTCTTTGTTCTATGTGTTAGCGAATCGGCCTTTAATATCACACGAGGACTCACAACCAACAATTTTCAGTTTGAAGTGTAAAAAATCTGCAGGTGTTGACGTAACTGACTTGCCCCGTACCCTTGAGTACATCCATGAAGTTCTCGTAGTACTACTAAATCGCATTATTCCAAGTGGAGAAATTCCCATAAACTTGCAAACCTCTACACGAAAATCGGTGCGCGTGATAAAGTTGAAAATTATCGTCCGATATCAAATGTGCCTTCTATAACACAAATTCTAGGAAAAAAAAAAAAAAAAACACTTGTTCGCCGTTTTCTGCGCCGTGACTGGCAGCACTCCGGCGAAGCGAAACGGGGTCGATTCGAGCACGATATCGGCGTCTTTCGACGTGCTCGCCGGCGACCGTCGCACGAGTACGTCGCACGAGCGCGTCTGCCGGGGCGCCGTTTGCGAAGCCGACGCAAAAGTGGGAACCGCCGCTCGGATGATCGCCGCTTTCGGCAGAGTGAGTGTTGGCACTCCGGGGAAGCGAAACAGCGTGAATGCGCCCACGAAATCGGCGTATTTTGAAGTGCCCGCCGGCGACCGTCGCACGAGTACGGTAAACCGCGTCAGCCGGGGCGTAGTTCGGGACGCCGACGAAAAAGTGGGAAGCGCAACTCGGATCTTCGCCGTTTTTGCAGGAGTGAGTGGCGGCCCTCCTGCGAGACCAAGAAGCATCGATTCGTGCACGAATTCGGCGCCTTTCGACGTGATCGCCGGCGACCGTCGCTCGAGTAGGGCAAACCGCGTCTGCCGGGGCGGGCTTCGGGACGCCGATGCGAAAGTGGGAAACGCTGCTCGGATGTTCGCCGTTTTTGGCCGAGTGAGTGCTGGCACACGGGCGAAGCCAAACGGGGCCGATTACGGCACGATATCGGCGTCTTTCGACGTGCCCGCCGGCGACCGTCGCACGAGTACGGTAAACCGCGTCAGCCCGGGCGGAGTTCGGGACGCCGATGCGAAAGTGGAGAACGCCGCTCGGATCTTCGCCGTTTTTGGAGGAGTGAGTGGCGGCACTCCGGAGAAGCCAAGGAGCGCCAATTAGCGCACGATATCGGCGTCTTTCGACGCGCTCGCCGGCGACCGTCGCACGAGTAGGGCAAACCGCGTCTGCCGGGGCGGGGTTTACGACGCCGACGCAAAAGTGGGAACCGCCGCTCGGATGTTGGCCGTTTTTGGCAGAGTGAGTGCTGGCACTCCGGCGACGCGAAAGAGCGCGAATGCGCCCACGAAAGTGGCGTATTTGGACGTGCGTGACGGCGACCGCTGCAGGAGTACGAAAAACCACGTCAGCCGGGGCGAGCGACACACGGCGGTCTGGGTGCTTATCGCTGCTATTATAGGGGCACCCCGGCAGACGCAGAAAAAAAAAAAAAATTTTCGACCTTCTTTTTTGCTGGTCGAGCTCGGGTAACCCAGGTCGCAATGGGAGCCGCGCACGAAAGCGGCGTCGCGAGACGCGTTCGCGGTCGCTAGTCGCACGAGCTCGGCAACCGCGTCAGCCGGCGCGGAGTTCGGGATGCCGACGGCTAAGTGGGTACCGCTGCTCGGATGTTCGCCGTTTTTGGCCGAGTGAGTGCTGGCACTCCGGTGAAGCCAAGGAGCGCCAATTCGTGCACGATATCGGCGTCTTTCGACGTGCCCGCCGGCCACCGCCGCACGAGTACGGCAAACCGCGTCTGCCGGGGCGGGGTTCGCGACGCGTACGCAATAGTGGGAACCGTCGCTCGGATGTTCGTCGTCTTTGGCCGAGCGAGTGCTGGCACTCCGGCGAAGCCAAACGGGGCCGATTCCGGCACGATATCGGCGTCTTTCTACGTGCTCGCCGGCGACCGTCGCACGAGTACGGCAAAGTGCGTCTGCCGGGGCGGGGTTTGCGACGCGTACGCAATAGTGAGAACCGTCGCTCGGATGTTCGTCGTCTTTCGCCGAGCCAGTGCTGGCACTCCGGCGAAGCCGAACGGAGCCGATTCGGGCACGATATCGGCGTCTTTCCACGTGCTCGCCGGCGACCGTCGCACGAGTACGGTAAACCGCGTCAGCCGGGGCGGAGTTCGGGACGCCGATGCGAAAGTGGGAAGCGCCGCTCGGATCTTCGCCGTTTTTGGAGGAGTCAGTGGCGGCACTCCGGTGAAGCCAAGGTGCGCCAATTCGCGCACGATATCGGCGTCTTTCGACGTGCCCGCCGGCCACCGTCGCACGAGTACGGCAAACCTCGTCTGCCGGGGCGGGGTTTGCGACGCCGACGCAAAAGTGGGAACCGCCGCTCGGATGTTCGCCGTTTTTGGCAGAGTGAGTGCTGGCACTCCGGCGAAGCGAAAGAGCGTGAATGCGCCCACGAAAGTAGCGTATTTGGACGTGCTTGACGGCGACCGCCGCAGGAGTACGAAAAACCACGTCAGCCGGGGCGAGCGACCCACGGCGGTCTGGGTGCTTATCGCTGCTATTATAGGGGCACCCCGGCAGACGCAGAAAGAAAAAAAAAATGGGGACATGGCGTGCGTCACCGTGCGGCTTCGCAGCGTTGCCGAAGTCGCCGAGCCCTTCGACTGAGCCGAACGGCGGACAGGGAACGTTGGTCGGCCGTTCTAACCTGTCGGTGCCACGCCGAGACGTCGTTAAGGAAAACCGCGTCGTGGGCCTCTACGACGCCGTCGAGTCGTTGTACGTTTGGTGTCCAGCGTGTCGGCGGCGAGTAGCGGACACGTCGTTCACGACTTCGGTCTTTCGCAGTCGACGCGAACTTGCGGAGAGTCGTGGTGCCTCACGTTTTCGGCAGAAACCGCGGCGGAATTTTCCCGTGCGTGCGCGCACGACCTCGGTGCTGTGCCGTCAGCGTAGTGTTGCACAAACTCGTGGCCTACCCAAGGTGCGGTACGTTTGCGGCCGTATCCTCGGTGGGAATTTCGTGAGTAGGGTCGCAAATTCTACGACCTCGGCGGGTTTGAGAGCGACGTAGACTTGTGGCACGCTCAACATGCCACACGTTTCGGGGCACACCCGCGGTGAAATTTTCTCGAGTACGCTCGTATTAGGGCCCAAGGAGGTCTGGGTACTTATCGCTGCTATTATGTGGGGGTTCTCGTGAGCGGCGTACGCGAAAGCGACCGGGTGTCTGATATGCGGCGGGCTTCGGCCTCGTCAAGCGTGTCCTCGGGTCTGCTCCAGGGGAATCCACGGCAGTCGTCTGCAGCCTCATCCGCTTGATGCGTTAGGGGCTGGTTGTCGGACGGTGCCGTTTTACCACGATATCGAGGTGTGTTCCGTGTCGTCCTCGGGCGATTCAGATGCGAAAGCGCCGAAGACGCGGGCGTGACCCGTCGTCTGGCGGCTTTGCAGTCTCGGCTCCGTTGCTAGTTCCGGCCGGTCCACCGACAGTGCAGCGGGCTTGGGCAACCCGCACGGCGCGACCGAGTCGATGCAACGAAAAAGAGCGAGCATGAACGTGCTTCTTGCCGCACGGCTCCCACTCGTCTTTCGGGAAGGTTGTGCCGTAGCGAGCTCGAACGCCGTCATCTCGGAGTGCAAAATAAGCGTGTTGGGGCGCCTGAAGGTGGCCTCCGCCGCACACAGACTGCGTCCGGCCCGCCGAGGGCGAGGACGGACGCGCAGTCGAACGATTACCTGGTTGATCCTGCCAGTAATCATATGCTTGTCTCAAAGATTAAGCCATGCATGTCTAAGTACATGCCGAAATAAGGCGAAACCGCGAATGGCTCATTAAATCAGTTATGGTTCCTTAGATCGTTTCTTCCTACTTGGATAACTGTGGCAATTCTAGAGCTAATACATGCAGTGAGCCTGGAGCCCTTTGGGTAACGGGTGCTTTTATTAGACCAAGATCGATCGGGTTTCGGCCCGTATTGTGTGGTGACTCTGGATAACTTTGTGCTGATCGCATGGCCACGAGCCGGCGACGTTTCTTTCAAGTGTCTGCCTTATCAACTTTCGATGGTAGGTTACTTGCTTACCATGGTTGTTACGGGTAACGGAGAATCAGGGTTCGATTCCGGAGAGGGAGCCTGAGAAACGGCTACCACATCCAAGGAAGGCAGCAGGCGCGCAAATTACCCACTCCCGGCACGGGGAGGTAGTGACGAAAAATAACAATACGGGACTCTTTTGAGGCCCCGTAATTGAAATGAGTACACTCTAAATCCTTTAACGAGGATCAATTGGAGGGCAAGTCTGGTGCCAGCAGCCGCGGTAATTCCAGCTCCAATAGCGTATACTAAAGCTGCTGCGGTTAAAAAGCTCGTAGTTGGATCTCAGTTCCAGACGAGTAGTGCATCTACCCGATGCGACGGCTCGGACTGAACATCATGCCGGTTCTTTCTTGGTGCACTTCATTGTGTGCCTCGAGATGGCCGGTGCTTTTACTTTGAAAAAATTAGAGTGCTCAACGCAGGCGAGTCGCCTGAATAAACTTGCATGGAATAATAGAACAAGACCTCGTTTCTGTTCTGTTGGTTTTTGGAATACGAGGTAATGATTAAGAGGGACGGACGGGGGCATTCGTATTGCGGCGCTAGAGGTGAAATTCTTGGACCGTCGCAAGACGAACTACTGCGAAAGCATTTGCCAAGAATGTTTTCATTGATCAAGAACGAAAGTCAGAGGTTCGAAGGCGATCAGATACCGCCCTAGTTCTGACCATAAACGATGCCAACCAGCGATCCGCCTGAGTTACTCAAATGACTCGGCGGGCAGCTTCCGGGAAACCAAAGTATTTGGGTTCCGGGGGAAGTATGGTTGCAAAGCTGAAACTTAAAGGAATTGACGGAAGGGCACCACCAGGAGTGGAGCCTGCGGCTTAATTTGACTCAACACGGGAAAACTTACCCGGCCCGGACACTGGGAGGATTGACAGATTGAGAGCTCTTTCTTGATTCGGTGGATGGTGGTGCATGGCCGTTCTTAGTTGGTGGAGCGATTTGTCTGGTTAATTCCGATAACGAACGAGACTCTAGCCTATTAAATAGGTGCGGGGTTCCCAGCACCTTACAACCTTCTTAGAGGGACAAGCGGCTCCTAGCCGCACGAAACAGAGCAATAACAGGTCTGTGATGCCCTTAGATGTCCGGGGCCGCACGCGCGCTACACTGAAGGAAGCAGCGTGTCTTTATCCCTGTCTGAAAAGACTGGGTAACCCGTGGAACTTCTTTCGTGATTGGGATAGGGGCTTGCAATTGTTCCCCTTGAACGAGGAATTCCCAGTAAGCGCGAGTCATAAGCTCGCGTTGATTACGTCCCTGCCCTTTGTACACACCGCCCGTCGCTACTACCGATTGAATGATTTAGTGAGGTCTTCGGACCGATGTCCGGCGCGGCCTTTCGGTTGCGCCGGTCTGTTGGAAAGATGACCAAACTTGATCATTTAGAGGAAGTAAAAGTCGTAACAAGGTTTCCGTAGGTGAACCTGCGGAAGGATCATTAACGGATTGTGAAGGGTGAGCGCCTCAGCTGCGTCTGCGCCCGACACTTTCTGCCGCTGACCCCGTTTGGACGCGGGGTCGGCTTTTCCCCACGGGGCTGCCTGAATGTGGAGCGGCACCCCGTGACAAATTGTTGCGCCCAGCGGACGCCAACACCGCGACCTTGGACGGTCGGCCAGGTGGCGGACGCGGGTACAAACGGCGCAACGCACTCATAGGTCGGCTTTCGACCCGCCACTGCACCGTGGCTCGAAGCGCTCGAAATGCGCGACCCGACCGCTGCGGGACCGCCTAGTACTGTAAACAGGAGCGGCGGAGCGCGAACGGCGAGTCGTGGTTACGTCGGTAGAAGGCGAGGCTGCGCGTTCCCGAAACGCCAGCCGAGTGCCCTCCCGACCGTTCGAGCGTGCAAGAACGAGACCCGACAATCGCGCGGCGACTGCCAAGTACGAGAGGAACGGCACAAGCGTCGGCGGTCGGTCAAGGAACTGGCGATGTGACGGGTCCGCTGTGCACCAGTGCATACCGTCCCGCCGTCCGCGGCAAGCGCCTCCGCGTCCTCGGGTGACGGAGGCTGCCGGTCGGTTCTTGCAGGCGAGGGATCTCGCTGGCACCGGTTCGCGTTGACGCGCGGCCGGTCATGGCACGGCGATGCGACGGCCGAGGTGCGCAGTACTCGATGGAGGAACCGCACGCTCCGATGACCGTCCCGCCCTCCGCGGCGTATGCGTACCGACCGTAATGGTTGCAGCAGCGCCGGCCGGCTTTTGAATTCGCCACACGAAACACGGTGCGAGATCGCGGTTAGGGGAGCGTCGACGTTGCCAGGCGTTTTGCTTGCTGCCGAGGGAAAGGCGGCACGGCCACGTCGCGCTCGTCGCGATTAGCGGGTCTGCGCGCTTTGGGAAGGTGCCGCAACGACTTGCCGAAAGAGGAAGCACGGAAGAACGAGGGACTTGGACGTCCCGACAATTGAACGCACTTGCGGCCAGGCCCTTGCTGGCTTCGTTCTTCCGCCTCGAGTAGGCTCGTACGCGGCTCCGGCGCCGAAAGTGGTCCTTGGCACCGACTTCGGTGGACGTGGGAAGTGCCGCGCAAGTACGGCGCGCCTGGCTCCACCTGTTGGCTAAAGTAGGCAGCCGGATCGGCATTTTGGTGTGCGGTGGCAAACCGTGGATGCGAAAAAAGCTTGTGCGATTTCGTGGAACAAAAAGCGGGGGTCCCCCTTTTTATGCGGAGGAGACCGACCCGCCCGCCGTGGTGAACCGCGACGCCACGGTAAAAACGGGAGAGGCTTGTCGATGGGACCGTGCATCCCGCGCTCCACGGAGGCCGGGAGGCGGCCGCCCGAGGAAATGTGTAGCCGTCGAGGCCCGCATCTGCGTGCACTCTTATCCAAATGGGTGTACCGCAGGCATTTTCTGGTTAGGCGGGCCAATGAGAGCGAGCACACAACGATACCTACGGGTCCGGCTTGGAGAACCGGCTTCGACGCCTCCCGAGTATTTATAGAGGGGTGGACCACGAAAGCACTCGCAAGTAGCGGAAGCGAAACGCCGTCCGAAACACACCGTTTGCTCGATTTGCGGCAGCCGAAAAAGGCGCGGCAGAGTTTTGGAGTCCAAGCGTGCGCTGAAAAGCGCCCTTCTTGGCCACTGTTTGGCCGAGTGCCAGAAACGTTTGGTTTTGACTGTACGGAATTGAACAAACACTTTTTCACGACTCTAAGCGGTGGATCACTCGGTTCTCGGGTCGATGAAGAACGCAGCCAGCTGCGAGACTTGGTGTGAATTGCAGGACACACTGAGCACTGATTCTTTGAACGCACATTGCGGCCTTGGGTCTTCCCTTGGCTTCGTCTGTCTGAGGGTCGGATCACATATCAAGAGAGCCTTCGGCGCACAAGGGAACGTGAGCCGTCGACTCGTTTTGACCGCGTCGGCAACACGGACAGCACGCTGAACACCTCACAGCGAGCGCCAACAGCGGCCACTCAAGGGCGAGACGGTGGCGACCGTCGTGCCAGAGCCCAACCGAAACGGGGGCGACCGACTGCATTGAGGATGTGGCACCTCGTTGAGACCGCCGCAGGACTTCGAGTCGGAAGGAAGCCTGCAGGGAAAGTGCGGTCGAGGTTGCGTACTCCTCTCTGCGACCGGGCGCGCAAGAGCTGCGAGAGCCACGGACGCGCAACTTTAACGCACGGTA
>NW_027464932.1:57500-70000 GCF_043290135.1 Rhipicephalus microplus
TTTCCCGGTGGTGCCGCACCCGGGCTCGCCCCGGCAGACGCGTTTTTTTTTTTTCTTTCGCCCCGGCTGACGCAGTTTTCGCGCCGCCCCGGCTGACGCGGTTTCGTGCCGCCCCGGCAGACGCGGTTTTTTGCGCCGCCCCGGCTGACGCGGTTTTTGCCGCCCCGGCTGACGCAGTTCGGACTTAGCACTTTTTGGCTGAGCCTGGCTGGTGGCCCACTCACTCGATCGCCATGTCTGTTAGCCACAGTTTTCCCGGTGGTGCCGCACCCGGGCTCGCCCCGGCTGACGCAGTTTTCGCGCCGCCCCGGCTGACGCGGTTTCGTGCCGCCCCGGCAGACGCGGTTTTCGCGCCGCCCCGGCTGACGCGGTTTTTGCCGCCCCGGCTGACGCAGTTCGGACTTAGCACTTTTCGGCTGTGCCTGGCTGGCGGCCCACTCACTCGATCGCCATGTCTGTTTGCCACAGTTTTCCCGGTGGTGCCGCACCCGGGCTCGCCCCGGCTGACGCAGTTTTCGCGCCGCCCCGGCTGACGCGGTTTCGTGCCGCCCCGGCAGACGCGGTTTTCGCGCCGCCCCGGCTGACGCGGTTTCGTGCCGCCCCGGCAGACGCGGTTTTTTGCCGCCCCAGCTGACGCAGTTCGGACTTAGCACTTTTTGGCTGAGCCTTGCTGGCGGCCCACTCACTCGATCGCCATGTCTGTTTGCCACAGTTTTCCCGGTGGTGCCGCACCCGGGCTCGCCCCGGCAGACGCGTTTTTTTTTTTCTTTCGCCCCGGCTGACGCAGTTTTCGCGCCGCCCCGGCAGACGCGGTTTTCGCGCCGCCCCGGCAGACGCGGTTTTTTGCGCCGCCCCGGCTGACGCGGTTTTTTGCCGCCCCGGCTGACGCAGTTCGGACTTGGCACTTTTTGGCTGAGCCTGGCTGGCGGCCCACTCACTCGATCGCCATGTCTGTTTGCCACAGTTTTCCCGGTGGTGCCGCACCCGGGCTCGCCCCGGCTGACGCAGTTTTCGCGCCGCCCCGGCTGACGCGGTTTCGTGCCGCCCCGGCAGACGCGGTTTTTTGCGCCGCCCCGGCTGACGCGGTTTTTTGCCGCCCCGGCTGACACGGTTCGGACTTTGCACTTTTCGGCTGTGCCTGGCTGGCGGCCCACTCACTCGATCGCCATGTCTGTTTGCCACAGTTTTCCCGGTGGTGCCGCACCCGGGCTCGCCCCGGCAGACGCGTTTTTTTTTTTTTTTTCTTTCGCCCCGGCTGACGCAGTTTTCGCGCCGCCCCGGCTGACGCGGTTTCGTGCCGCCCCGGCAGACGCGGTTTTTTTGCGCCGCCCCGGCTGACGTGGTTTTTGCCGCCCCGGCTGACGCAGTTCGGACTTTGCACTTTTTGGCTGAGCCTGGCTGGCGGCCCACTCACTCGATCGCCATGTCTGTTTGCCACAGTTTTCCCGGTGGTGCCGCACCCGGGCTCGCCCCGGCAGACGCGTTTTTTTTTTTTCCTTCGCCCCGGCAGACGTGGTTCCCCCCCCCCCCCTCCGTCTTTCTTTTTGTTTTTTTTTTTCGCCGCGGCTGAAGTGGATTTTTCGGTGCCTCGACGCCCCGGTAGTCGCGGTTTTTCCGTTTCCGCACGGCCCCGGCTGACGCTGCTCGGTCACAGTCGCCTTTTGTGGTGATTGCAGACTTCTTGAGCGCGGGTGTTTTTTTTTTTTGTTGTTGTTGTTGTTTTATTACGCATTCGCTCCAGCAGACGCTGTTTAGACTTTTTGTTTCCTCTTTTATCCTGCGACGAGGTGACGAGGTTTATTCGGTGCCCCGCCGCCCCGGCTGAAGTGATTTTTCCTGTCCCGTGCCGCCCCGGCTGACGCGGTTGGGACTTCGCGTTTGTTCGGCCGCCACGGGTTTTGGCGCACTCGCTCGGTTGCTTGTTGTTGCCACTTGTTGCGAACCCAGGTTTCTTGAGCGAGCGCGGGCGTTTTTTCTTCCTTTCTTTCTTTGTTCTATGTGTTAGCGAATCGGCCTTTAATATCACACGAGGACTCACAACCAACAATTTTCAGTTTGAAGTGTAAAAAATCTGCAGGTGTTGACGTAACTGACTTGCCCCGTACCCTTGAGTACATCCATGAATTCTCGTAGTACTACTAAATCGCATTATTCCAAGTGGAGAAATTCCCATAAACTTGCAAACCTCTACACGAAAATCGGTGCGCGTGATAAAGTTGAAAATTATCGTCCGATATCAAATGTGCCTTCTATAACACAAATTCTAGGAAAAAAAAAAAAAAACACTTGTTCGCCGTTTTCTGCGCCGTGACTGGCAGCACTCCGGCGAAGCGAAACGGGGTCGATTCGAGCACGATATCGGCGTCTTTCGACGTGCTCGCCGGCGACCGTCGCACGAGTACGTCGCACGAGCGCGTCTGCCGGGGCGCCGTTTGCGAAGCCGACGCAAAAGTGGGAACCGCCGCTCGGATGATCGCCGCTTTCGGCAGAGTGAGTGTTGGCACTCCGGGGAAGCGAAACAGCGTGAATGCGCCCACGAAATCGGCGTATTTTGAAGTGCCCGCCGGCGACCGTCGCACGAGTACGGTAAACCGCGTCAGCCGGGGCGTAGTTCGGGACGCCGACGAAAAAGTGGGAAGCGCAACTCGGATCTTCGCCGTTTTTGCAGGAGTGAGTGGCGGCCCTCCTGCGAGACCAAGAAGCATCGATTCGTGCACGAATTCGGCGCCTTTCGACGTGATCGCCGGCGACCGTCGCTCGAGTAGGGCAAACCGCGTCTGCCGGGGCGGGCTTCGGGACGCCGATGCGAAAGTGGGAAACGCTGCTCGGATGTTCGCCGTTTTTGGCCGAGTGAGTGCTGGCACACGGGCGAAGCCAAACGGGGCCGATTACGGCACGATATCGGCGTCTTTCGACGTGCCCGCCGGCGACCGTCGCACGAGTACGGTAAACCGCGTCAGCCCGGGCGGAGTTCGGGACGCCGATGCGAAAGTGGAGAACGCCGCTCGGATCTTCGCCGTTTTTGGAGGAGTGAGTGGCGGCACTCCGGAGAAGCCAGGGAGCGCCAATTAGCGCACGATATCGGCGTCTTTCGACGCGCTCGCCGGCGACCGTCGCACGAGTAGGGCAAACCGCGTCTGCCGGGGCGGGGTTTACGACGCCGACGCAAAAGTGGGAACCGCCGCTCGGATGTTGGCCGTTTTTGGCAGAGTGAGTGCTGGCACTCCGGCGACGCGAAAGAGCGCGAATGCGCCCACGAAAGTGGCGTATTTGGACGTGCGTGACGGCGACCGCTGCAGGAGTACGAAAAACCACGTCAGCCGGGGCGAGCGACACACGGCGGTCTGGGTGCTTATCGCTGCTATTATAGGGGCACCCCGGCAGACGCAGAAAAAAAAAAAAAATTTTCGACCTTCTTTTTTGCTGGTCGAGCTCGGGTAACCCAGGTCGCAATGGGAGCCGCGCACGAAAGCGGCGTCGCGAGACGCGTTCGCGGTCGCTAGTCGCACGAGCTCGGCAACCGCGTCAGCCGGCGCGGAGTTCGGGATGCCGACGGCTAAGTGGGTACCGCTGCTCGGATGTTCGCCGTTTTTGGCCGAGTGAGTGCTGGCACTCCGGTGAAGCCAAGGAGCGCCAATTCGTGCACGATATCGGCGTCTTTCGACGTGCCCGCCGGCCACCGCCGCACGAGTACGGCAAACCGCGTCTGCCGGGGCGGGGTTCGCGACGCGTACGCAATAGTGGGAACCGTCGCTCGGATGTTCGTCGTCTTTGGCCGAGCGAGTGCTGGCACTCCGGCGAAGCCAAACGGGGCCGATTCCGGCACGATATCGGCGTCTTTCTACGTGCTCGCCGGCGACCGTCGCACGAGTACGGCAAAGTGCGTCTGCCGGGGCGGGGTTTGCGACGCGTACGCAATAGTGAGAACCGTCGCTCGGATGTTCGTCGTCTTTGGCCGAGCGAGTGCTGGCACTCCGGCGAAGCCAAACGGGGCCGATTCCGGCACGATATCGGCGTCTTTCTACGTGCTCGCCGGCGACCGTCGCACGAGTACGGCAAAGTGCGTCTGCCGGGGCGGGGTTTGCGACGCGTACGCAATAGTGAGAACCGTCGCTCGGATGTTCGTCGTCTTTCGCCGAGCCAGTGCTGGCACTCCGGCGAAGCCGAACGGAGCCGATTCGGGCACGATATCGGCGTCTTTCCACGTGCTCGCCGGCGACCGTCGCACGAGTACGGCAAAGCGCGTCTGCCGGGGCGAGGTTTGCGACGCCGACGAAAAAGTGGGAAGCGCCGCTCGGATCTTCGCCGTTTTTGCAGGAGTGAGTGGCGGCCCTCCTGCGAGACCAAGAAGCATCGACTCGCGCACGATATCGGTGTCTTTCGACGTGCCCGCCGGCCACCGCCGCACGAGTACGGCAAACCGCGTATGCCGGGGCGGGGTTGGCGACGCCGACGCAAAAGTGGGAACCGCCACTAGGATGTTCGCCGTTTTTGGCAGAGTGAGTGCTGGCACTCCGGCGAAGCGAAAGAGCGCGAATGCGCCCACGAAAGTGGCGTGTTTGGACGTGCTTGACGACGACCACCGCAGGAAAACGAAAAACCACGTCAGCCGGGGCGAGCGACCCATGGCGGTCTGGGTGCTTATCGCTGCTATTATAGGGGCACCCCGGCAGACGCAAAAAAAAAAAAAAAATTTTTTTCGACATTCTTTTTTGCTCGTCGACCTCGGGTGACCCAGGTCGCAGTGGGAGCCGCGCACGAAAGCGGCGTCGCGAGACGGCTTCGCGGTCGCTAGTCGCACGAGCTCGGCAACCGCGTCTGCCGGGGCGGAGTTCGGGACGCCGACGGCTAAGTGGGAACCGCCGCTCGGATGTTCGCCGTTTGTGGCCGAGTGAGTGCTGGCACTCCGGCGAAGCCAAACGGGGCCGATTCCGGCACGATATCGGCGTCTTTCTACGTGCTCGCCGGCGACCGTCGCACGAGTACGGCAAAGTGCGTCTGCCGGGGCGGGGTTTGCGACGCGTACGCAATAGTGAGAACCGTCGCTCGGATGTTCGTCGTCTTTCGCCGAGCCAGTGCTGGCAATCCGGCGAAGCCGAACGGAGCCGATTCGGGCACGATATCGGCGTCTTTCCACGTGCTCGCCGGCGACCGTCGCACGAGTACGGTAAACCGCGTCAGCCGGGGCGGAGTTCGGGACGCCGATGCGAAAGTGGGAAGCGCCGCTCGGATCTTCGCCGTTTTTGGAGGAGTCAGTGGCGGCACTCCGGTGAAGCCAAGGTGCGCCAATTCGCGCACGATATCGGCGTCTTTCGACGTGCCCGCCGGCCACCGTCGCACGAGTACGGCAAACCTCGTCTGCCGGGGCGGGGTTTGCGACGCCGACGCAAAAGTGGGAACCGCCGCTCGGATGTTCGCCGTTTTTGGCAGAGTGAGTGCTGGCACTCCGGCGAAGCGAAAGAGCGCGAATGCGCCCACGAAAGTGGCGTGTTTGGACGTGCTTGACGACGACCACCGCAGGAAAACGAAAAACCACGTCAGCCGGGGCGAGCGACCCATGGCGGTCTGGGTGCTTATCGCTGCTATTATAGGGGCACCCCGGCAGACGCAAAAAAAAAAAAAAATTTTTTTCGACATTCTTTTTTGCTCGTCGACCTCGGGTGACCCAGGTCGCAGTGGGAGCCGCGCACGAAAGCGGCGTCGCGAGACGGCTTCGCGGTCGCTAGTCGCACGAGCTCGGCAACCGCGTCTGCCGGGGCGGAGTTCGGGACGCCGACGGCTAAGTGGGAACCGCCGCTCGGATGTTCGCCGTTTGTGGCCGAGTGAGTGCTGGCACTCCGGCGAAGCCAAACGGGGCCGATTCCGGCACGATATCGGCGTCTTTCTACGTGCTCGCCGGCGACCGTCGCACGAGTACGGCAAAGTGCGTCTGCCGGGGCGGGGTTTGCGACGCGTACGCAATAGTGAGAACCGTCGCTCGGATGTTCGTCGTCTTTCGCCGAGCCAGTGCTGGCACTCCGGCGAAGCCGAACGGAGCCGATTCGGGCACGATATCGGCGTCTTTCCACGTGCTCGCCGGCGACCGTCGCACGAGTACGGTAAACCGCGTCAGCCGGGGCGGAGTTCGGGACGCCGATGCGAAAGTGGGAAGCGCCGCTCGGATCTTCGCCGTTTTTGGAGGAGTCAGTGGCGGCACTCCGGTGAAGCCAAGGTGCGCCAATTCGCGCACGATATCGGCGTCTTTCGACGTGCCCGCCGGCCACCGTCGCACGAGTACGGCAAACCTCGTCTGCCGGGGCGGGGTTTGCGACGCCGACGCAAAAGTGGGAACCGCCGCTCGGATGTTCGCCGTTTTTGGCAGAGTGAGTGCTGGCACTCCGGCGAAGCGAAAGAGCGTGAATGCGCCCACGAAAGTAGCGTATTTGGACGTGCTTGACGGCGACCGCCGCAGGAGTACGAAAAACCACGTCAGCCGGGGCGAGCGACCCACGGCGGTCTGGGTGCTTATCGCTGCTATTATAGGGGCACCCCGGCAGACGCAGAAAGAAAAAAAAAAATGGGGACATGGCGTGCGTCACCGTGCGGCTTCGCAGCGTTGCCGAAGTCGCCGAGCCCTTCGACTGAGCCGAACGGCGGACAGGGAACGTTGGTCGGCCGTTCTAACCTGTCGGTGCCACGCCGAGACGTCGTTAAGGAAAACCGCGTCGTGGGCCTCTACGACGCCGTCGAGTCGTTGTACGTTTGGTGTCCAGCGTGTCGGCGGCGAGTAGCGGACACGTCGTTCACGACTTCGGTCTTTCGCAGTCGACGCGAACTTGCGGAGAGTCGTGGTGCCTCACGTTTTCGGCAGAAACCGCGGCGGAATTTTCCCGTGCGTGCGCGCACGACCTCGGTGCTGTGCCGTCAGCGTAGTGTTGCACAAACTCGTGGCCTACCCAAGGTGCGGTACGTTTGCGGCCGTATCCTCGGTGGGAATTTCGTGAGTAGGGTCGCAAATTCTACGACCTCGGCGGGTTTGAGAGCGACGTAGACTTGTGGCACGCTCAACATGCCACACGTTTCGGGGCACACCCGCGGTGAAATTTTCTCGAGTACGCTCGTATTAGGGCCCAAGGAGGTCTGGGTACTTATCGCTGCTATTATGTGGGGGTTCTCGTGAGCGGCGTACGCGAAAGCGACCGGGTGTCTGATATGCGGCGGGCTTCGGCCTCGTCAAGCGTGTCCTCGGGTCTGCTCCAGGGGAATCCACGGCAGTCGTCTGCAGCCTCATCCGCTTGATGCGTTAGGGGCTGGTTGTCGGACGGTGCCGTTTTACCACGATATCGAGGTGTGTTCCGTGTCGTCCTCGGGCGATTCAGATGCGAAAGCGCCGAAGACGCGGGCGTGACCCGTCGTCTGGCGGCTTTGCAGTCTCGGCTCCGTTGCTAGTTCCGGCCGGTCCACCGACAGTGCAGCGGGCTTGGGCAACCCGCACGGCGCGACCGAGTCGATGCAACGAAAAAGAGCGAGCATGAACGTGCTTCTTGCCGCACGGCTCCCACTCGTCTTTCGGGAAGGTTGTGCCGTAGCGAGCTCGAACGCCGTCATCTCGGAGTGCAAAATAAGCGTGTTGGGGCGCCTGAAGGTGGCCTCCGCCGCACACAGACTGCGTCCGGCCCGCCGAGGGCGAGGACGGACGCGCAGTCGAACGATTACCTGGTTGATCCTGCCAGTAATCATATGCTTGTCTCAAAGATTAAGCCATGCATGTCTAAGTACATGCCGAAATAAGGCGAAACCGCGAATGGCTCATTAAATCAGTTATGGTTCCTTAGATCGTTTCTTCCTACTTGGATAACTGTGGCAATTCTAGAGCTAATACATGCAGTGAGCCTGGAGCCCTTTGGGTAACGGGTGCTTTTATTAGACCAAGATCGATCGGGTTTCGGCCCGTATTGTGTGGTGACTCTGGATAACTTTGTGCTGATCGCATGGCCACGAGCCGGCGACGTTTCTTTCAAGTGTCTGCCTTATCAACTTTCGATGGTAGGTTACTTGCTTACCATGGTTGTTACGGGTAACGGAGAATCAGGGTTCGATTCCGGAGAGGGAGCCTGAGAAACGGCTACCACATCCAAGGAAGGCAGCAGGCGCGCAAATTACCCACTCCCGGCACGGGGAGGTAGTGACGAAAAATAACAATACGGGACTCTTTTGAGGCCCCGTAATTGAAATGAGTACACTCTAAATCCTTTAACGAGGATCAATTGGAGGGCAAGTCTGGTGCCAGCAGCCGCGGTAATTCCAGCTCCAATAGCGTATACTAAAGCTGCTGCGGTTAAAAAGCTCGTAGTTGGATCTCAGTTCCAGACGAGTAGTGCATCTACCCGATGCGACGGCTCGGACTGAACATCATGCCGGTTCTTTCTTGGTGCACTTCATTGTGTGCCTCGAGATGGCCGGTGCTTTTACTTTGAAAAAATTAGAGTGCTCAACGCAGGCGAGTCGCCTGAATAAACTTGCATGGAATAATAGAACAAGACCTCGTTTCTGTTCTGTTGGTTTTTGGAATACGAGGTAATGATTAAGAGGGACGGACGGGGGCATTCGTATTGCGGCGCTAGAGGTGAAATTCTTGGACCGTCGCAAGACGAACTACTGCGAAAGCATTTGCCAAGAATGTTTTCATTGATCAAGAACGAAAGTCAGAGGTTCGAAGGCGATCAGATACCGCCCTAGTTCTGACCATAAACGATGCCAACCAGCGATCCGCCTGAGTTACTCAAATGACTCGGCGGGCAGCTTCCGGGAAACCAAAGTATTTGGGTTCCGGGGGAAGTATGGTTGCAAAGCTGAAACTTAAAGGAATTGACGGAAGGGCACCACCAGGAGTGGAGCCTGCGGCTTAATTTGACTCAACACGGGAAAACTTACCCGGCCCGGACACTGGGAGGATTGACAGATTGAGAGCTCTTTCTTGATTCGGTGGATGGTGGTGCATGGCCGTTCTTAGTTGGTGGAGCGATTTGTCTGGTTAATTCCGATAACGAACGAGACTCTAGCCTATTAAATAGGTGCGGGGTTCCCAGCACCTTACAACCTTCTTAGAGGGACAAGCGGCTCCTAGCCGCACGAAACAGAGCAATAACAGGTCTGTGATGCCCTTAGATGTCCGGGGCCGCACGCGCGCTACACTGAAGGAAGCAGCGTGTCTTTATCCCTGTCTGAAAAGACTGGGTAACCCGTGGAACTTCTTTCGTGATTGGGATAGGGGCTTGCAATTGTTCCCCTTGAACGAGGAATTCCCAGTAAGCGCGAGTCATAAGCTCGCGTTGATTACGTCCCTGCCCTTTGTACACACCGCCCGTCGCTACTACCGATTGAATGATTTAGTGAGGTCTTCGGACCGATGTCCGGCGCGGCCTTTCGGTTGCGCCGGTCTGTTGGAAAGATGACCAAACTTGATCATTTAGAGGAAGTAAAAGTCGTAACAAGGTTTCCGTAGGTGAACCTGCGGAAGGATCATTAACGGATTGTGAAGGGTGAGCGCCTCAGCTGCGTCTGCGCCCGACACTTTCTGCCGCTGACCCCGTTTGGACGCGGGGTCGGCTTTTCCCCACGGGGCTGCCTGAATGTGGAGCGGCACCCCGTGACAAATTGTTGCGCCCAGCGGACGCCAACACCGCGACCTTGGACGGTCGGCCAGGTGGCGGACGCGGGTACAAACGGCGCAACGCACTCATAGGTCGGCTTTCGACCCGCCACTGCACCGTGGCTCGAAGCGCTCGAAATGCGCGACCCGACCGCTGCGGGACCGCCTAGTACTGTAAACAGGAGCGGCGGAGCGCGAACGGCGAGTCGTGGTTACGTCGGTAGAAGGCGAGGCTGCGCGTTCCCGAAACGCCAGCCGAGTGCCCTCCCGACCGTTCGAGCGTGCAAGAACGAGACCCGACAATCGCGCGGCGACTGCCAAGTACGAGAGGAACGGCACAAGCGTCGGCGGTCGGTCAAGGAACTGGCGATGTGACGGGTCCGCTGTGCACCAGTGCATACCGTCCCGCCGTCCGCGGCAAGCGCCTCCGCGTCCTCGGGTGACGGAGGCTGCCGGTCGGTTCTTGCAGGCGAGGGATCTCGCTGGCACCGGTTCGCGTTGACGCGCGGCCGGTCATGGCACGGCGATGCGACGGCCGAGGTGCGCAGTACTCGATGGAGGAACCGCACGCTCCGATGACCGTCCCGCCCTCCGCGGCGTATGCGTACCGACCGTAATGGTTGCAGCAGCGCCGGCCGGCTTTTGAATTCGCCACACGAAACACGGTGCGAGATCGCGGTTAGGGGAGCGTCGACGTTGCCAGGCGTTTTGCTTGCTGCCGAGGGAAAGGCGGCACGGCCACGTCGCGCTCGTCGCGATTAGCGGGTCTGCGCGCTTTGGGAAGGTGCCGCAACGACTTGCCGAAAGAGGAAGCACGGAAGAACGAGGGACTTGGACGTCCCGACAATTGAACGCACTTGCGGCCAGGCCCTTGCTGGCTTCGTTCTTCCGCCTCGAGTAGGCTCGTACGCGGCTCCGGCGCCGAAAGTGGTCCTTGGCACCGACTTCGGTGGACGTGGGAAGTGCCGCGCAAGTACGGCGCGCCTGGCTCCACCTGTTGGCTAAAGTAGGCAGCCGGATCGGCATTTTGGTGTGCGGTGGCAAACCGTGGATGCGAAAAAAGCTTGTGCGATTTCGTGGAACAAAAAGCGGGGGTCCCCCTTTTTATGCGGAGGAGACCGACCCGCCCGCCGTGGTGAACCGCGACGCCACGGTAAAAACGGGAGAGGCTTGTCGATGGGACCGTGCATCCCGCGCTCCACGGAGGCCGGGAGGCGGCCGCCCGAGGAAATGTGTAGCCGTCGAGGCCCGCATCTGCGTGCACTCTTATCCAAATGGGTGTACCGCAGGCATTTTCTGGTTAGGCGGGCCAATGAGAGCGAGCACACAACGATACCTACGGGTCCGGCTTGGAGAACCGGCTTCGACGCCTCCCGAGTATTTATAGAGGGGTGGACCACGAAAGCACTCGCAAGTAGCGGAAGCGAAACGCCGTCCGAAACACACCGTTTGCTCGATTTGCGGCAGCCGAAAAAGGCGCGGCAGAGTTTTGGAGTCCAAGCGTGCGCTGAAAAGCGCCCTTCTTGGCCACTGTTTGGCCGAGTGCCAGAAACGTTTGGTTTTGACTGTACGGAATTGAACAAACACTTTTTCACGACTCTAAGCGGTGGATCACTCGGTTCTCGGGTCGATGAAGAACGCAGCCAGCTGCGAGACTTGGTGTGAATTGCAGGACACACTGAGCACTGATTCTTTGAACGCACATTGCGGCCTTGGGTCTTCCCTTGGCTTCGTCTGTCTGAGGGTCGGATCACATATCAAGAGAGCCTTCGGCGCACAAGGGAACGTGAGCCGTCGACTCGTTTTGACCGCGTCGGCAACACGGACAGCACGCTGAACACCTCACAGCGAGCGCCAACAGCGGCCACTCAAGGGCGAGACGGTGGCGACCGTCGTGCCAGAGCCCAACCGAAACGGGGGCGACCGACTGCATTGAGGATGTGGCACCTCGTTGAGACCGCCGCAGGACTTCGAGTCGGAAGGAAGCCTGCAGGGAAAGTGCGGTCGAGGTTGCGTACTCCTCTCTGCGACCGGGCGCGCAAGAGCTGCGAGAGCCACGGACGCGCAACTTTAACGCACGGTAAACACGAGGAGCGAAAGCCGGCCAGCAAAGCTTCTCCAGCCGTGCGCAAAGTGCGCGAGATCGCAGCCTTGCGTTGCGCTTGTTGCCCTCGAAGTAAGCAGGGTGTCCCGTAGACCGGGCGCTCGAACACGCTGCGGGGCCGTGCCTCCTCCAGGCTTTGCCGCGCGAACAGGGAACGTTCGCGCGCAAAGCGCAGGGAGGTGAGGAGGCTGCGCCCGACGTTTGCGGTTCGCTGCGTACGCGGTTGATGCGGAGAGCACGGCGCGACGACTTGCCGCGAAGCGGAAAAAGTCTCCCGCACGAGTTGGCGAAACGTTGGCGAAGCTTAAGGCGTTCTCGTCGTAGTCCGCCGTCGGTCTAAGTGCTTCGCAGTTCCCGTCCCGTTCAAAAAACTGGGCCACTCCAGTTGGGGCGGGGGCGACGCTACACGAGACGATGCCTCTCGCCAGGCTGCGTGGCTGCCCTTGCGGCGGCGGCGACTGGCCTCGGCGGTGTTTGGGCTTTCGACACGGTCGTTTATCACGCAACTGCTCGGACGACGCACGCGCGCAGCGGAATGCCGCTTGCCAGCCTTGTGAAGATGTGACCCTGTACAGGGTTGCGGGCGCACTTGGTAGGGCGTCGTACTCGGTTCGCGATGGGTTTACGAACGTGTCCCGTCACTTCCACGTCACACCGGTTGTGCGCCGCACGCGTGCAGCGGGGAAGCCGATTGCCAGCCTTGTGAAGAAGTGGCCCTGTACAGGGTTGCGGGCGCACTTGGTAGGGCGAGCGCACGCGGTCGTG
>NW_027464932.1:75000-87500 GCF_043290135.1 Rhipicephalus microplus
GCGCGGCTAAGGGCTCGAAACAAACCCTGAACCGCGCCAAGTACGAAAGGAACGGCGCGCAGTAGGGGTTTAAAACAAAGCTGGTCCCAAAACCGCGCCAAGTACGAAAGGAACAGCGCGGTCGAGACTCGGAAGAAAAAGCTTTCAAAGTGTCGTAGCACGATGCACACTGCTGTTCGTGTGGAACAAACGTGACTACCGTGCTGTACGGTGGAGTTCTGTGCGCAAAAGCGGCGGGTGTGTTTCTAAGCACCACAGCGTTGTGTCAAAAAAGAGGTGCCTGAGAGAAACGCATGCGACTGCCGTGCTTTGCGGCATAGCACCGTGCGCAAAAACGGTGCGCATGCAAGAGGTGTCAGAGCTAGCGAACTTTTGCCACGAGCAACAGGTCACTAAAAGCCTATAGATGACGGTGTTGGAGGAAAAGAAAAATATCGAGAAAGCACTGCGGTGTGCCGTGCGTAGGGACGGGCGCGCGTGCCACATGCCGCCGAAATATGGGTGTCGGAGAAAACAGAGTGCCGCGCGTAACGAGGGGCGCGCGTGTTACAGAGAGATATGCCCAAACGCATGAAAGTGTACGCAGGTGTCCTAAGGCAGTTTTTTTTTTTTTCCTCATTTTGATGTCGCCCCGGCTGACGTGGTTTTCGTTTTTCCGTGCCGCCCCGGCTGACGCGGTTTTCGTTTTTCCGTGCCGCCCCGGCTGACGCAGTTTTTGCGCCGCCCCGGCTGACGCGGTTTTCGCGCCGCCCCGGCTGACGCGGTTCCGACTTTGCACTTTTTGGCTCACCCCGGCTGGCGGCCCACTCACTCGATCGCCAGGTCTGTTTGCCCCGGTGGTTCCACCGCCAGGCTTAAGCGCGAACTTTTTTTGTTTGTTTTCTTTTGATTAAGCGCAAGCTTTTTTCTTTGTTTTCTTTTGATTAAGCGCGGGCTTTTTTCTTTGTTTTTTTTGCATTCGCCCCGGCAGACGCGGTTTTTGCGCCGCCCCGGCTGACGCGGTTTTTGCCGCCCCGGCTGACGCAGTTCGGACTTAGCACTTTTCGGCTGTGCCTGGCTGGCGGCCCACTCACTCGATCGCCATGTCTGTTTGCCACAGTTTTCCCGGTGGTGCCGCACCCGGGCTCGCCCCGGCTGACGCGGTTTCGTGCCGCCCCGGCAGACGCGGTTTTCGCGCCGCCCCGGCTGACGCGGTTTCGTGCCGCCCCGGCAGACGCGGTTTTTTGCCGCCCCGGCAGACGCGTTTTTTTTTTCTTTCGCCCCGGCTGACGCAGTTTTCGCGCCGCCCCGGCAGACGCGGTTTTCGCGCCGCCCCGGCAGACGCGGTTTTTTGCGCCGCCCCGGCTGACGCAGTTCGGACTTGGCACTTTTTGGCTGAGCCTGGCTGGCGGCCCACTCACTCGATCGCCATGTCTGTTTGCCACAGTTTTCCCGGTGGTGCCGCACCCGGGCTCGCCCCGGCTGACGCAGTTTTCGCGCCGCCCCGGCTGACGCGGTTTCGTGCCGCCCCGGCAGACGCGGTTTTTTGCGCCGCCCCGGCTGACGCGGTTTTTTGCCGCCCCGGCTGACGCAGTTCGGACTTGGCACTTTTCGGCTGTGCCTGGCTGGCGGCCCACTCACTCGATCGCCATGTCTGTTTGCCACAGTTTTCCCGGTGGTGCCGCACCCGGGCTCGCCCCGGCAGACGCGTTTTTTTTTTTTTCTTTCGCCCCGGCTGACGCAGTTTTCGCGCCGCCCCGGCTGACGCGGTTTCGTGCCGCCCCGGCAGACGCGGTTTTTTGCGCCGCCCCGGCTGACGCGGTTTTTGCCGCCCCGGCTGACGCAGTTCGGACTTAGCACTTTTTGGCTGAGCCTGGCTGGTGGCCCACTCACTCGATCGCCATGTCTGTTAGCCACAGTTTTCCCGGTGGTGCCGCACCCGGGCTCGCCCCGGCTGACGCAGTTTTCGCGCCGCCCCGGCTGACGCGGTTTCGTGCCGCCCCGGCAGACGCGGTTTTCGCGCCGCCCCGGCTGACGCGGTTTTTGCCGCCCCGGCTGACGCAGTTCGGACTTAGCACTTTTCGGCTGTGCCTGGCTGGCGGCCCACTCACTCGATCGCCATGTCTGTTTGCCACAGTTTTCCCGGTGGTGCCGCACCCGGGCTCGCCCCGGCTGACGCAGTTTTCGCGCCGCCCCGGCTGACGCGGTTTCGTGCCGCCCCGGCAGACGCGGTTTTCGCGCCGCCCCGGCTGACGCGGTTTCGTGCCGCCCCGGCAGACGCGGTTTTTTGCCGCCCCAGCTGACGCAGTTCGGACTTAGCACTTTTTGGCTGAGCCTTGCTGGCGGCCCACTCACTCGATCGCCATGTCTGTTTGCCACAGTTTTCCCGGTGGTGCCGCACCCGGGCTCGCCCCGGCAGACGCGTTTTTTTTTTTCTTTCGCCCCGGCTGACGCAGTTTTCGCGCCGCCCCGGCAGACGCGGTTTTCGCGCCGCCCCGGCAGACGCGGTTTTTTGCGCCGCCCCGGCTGACGCGGTTTTTTGCCGCCCCGGCTGACGCAGTTCGGACTTGGCACTTTTTGGCTGAGCCTGGCTGGCGGCCCACTCACTCGATCGCCATGTCTGTTTGCCACAGTTTTCCCGGTGGTGCCGCACCCGGGCTCGCCCCGGCTGACGCAGTTTTCGCGCCGCCCCGGCTGACGCGGTTTCGTGCCGCCCCGGCAGACGCGGTTTTTTGCGCCGCCCCGGCTGACGCGGTTTTTTGCCGCCCCGGCTGACACGGTTCGGACTTTGCACTTTTCGGCTGTGCCTGGCTGGCGGCCCACTCACTCGATCGCCATGTCTGTTTGCCACAGTTTTCCCGGTGGTGCCGCACCCGGGCTCGCCCCGGCAGACGCGTTTTTTTTTTTTTTTTCTTTCGCCCCGGCTGACGCAGTTTTCGCGCCGCCCCGGCTGACGCGGTTTCGTGCCGCCCCGGCAGACGCGGTTTTTTGCGCCGCCCCGGCTGACGTGGTTTTTGCCGCCCCGGCTGACGCAGTTCGGACTTTGCACTTTTTGGCTGAGCCTGGCTGGCGGCCCACTCACTCGATCGCCATGTCTGTTTGCCACAGTTTTCCCGGTGGTGCCGCACCCGGGCTCGCCCCGGCAGACGCGTTTTTTTTTTTTTCCTTCGCCCCGGCAGACGTGGTTCCCCCCCCCCCCTCCGTCTTTCTTTTTGTTTTTTTTTTTCGCCGCGGCTGAAGTGGATTTTTCGGTGCCTCGACGCCCCGGTAGTCGCGGTTTTTCCGTTTCCGCACGGCCCCGGCTGACGCTGCTCGGTCACAGTCGCCTTTTGTGGTGATTGCAGACTTCTTGAGCGCGGGTGTTTTTTTTTTTTGTTGTTGTTGTTGTTTTATTACGCATTCGCTCCAGCAGACGCTGTTTAGACTTTTTGTTTCCTCTTTTATCCTGCGACGAGGTGACGAGGTTTATTCGGTGCCCCGCCGCCCCGGCTGAAGTGATTTTTCCTGTCCCGTGCCGCCCCGGCTGACGCGGTTGGGACTTCGCGTTTGTTCGGCCGCCACGGGTTTTGGCGCACTCGCTCGGTTGCTTGTTGTTGCCACTTGTTGCGAACCCAGGTTTCTTGAGCGAGCGCGGGCGTTTTTTCTTCCTTTCTTTCTTTGTTCTATGTGTTAGCGAATCGGCCTTTAATATCACACGAGGACTCACAACCAACAATTTTCAGTTTGAAGTGTAAAAAATCTGCAGGTGTTGACGTAACTGACTTGCCCCGTACCCTTGAGTACATCCATGAAGTTCTCGTAGTACTACTAAATCGCATTATTCCAAGTGGAGAAATTCCCATAAACTTGCAAACCTCTACACGAAAATCGGTGCGCGTGATAAAGTTGAAAATTATCGTCCGATATCAAATGTGCCTTCTATAACACAAATTCTAGGAAAAAAAAAAAAAAAACACTTGTTCGCCGTTTTCTGCGCCGTGACTGGCAGCACTCCGGCGAAGCGAAACGGGGTCGATTCGAGCACGATATCGGCGTCTTTCGACGTGCTCGCCGGCGACCGTCGCACGAGTACGTCGCACGAGCGCGTCTGCCGGGGCGCCGTTTGCGAAGCCGACGCAAAAGTGGGAACCGCCGCTCGGATGATCGCCGCTTTCGGCAGAGTGAGTGTTGGCACTCCGGGGAAGCGAAACAGCGTGAATGCGCCCACGAAATCGGCGTATTTTGAAGTGCCCGCCGGCGACCGTCGCACGAGTACGGTAAACCGCGTCAGCCGGGGCGTAGTTCGGGACGCCGACGAAAAAGTGGGAAGCGCAACTCGGATCTTCGCCGTTTTTGCAGGAGTGAGTGGCGGCCCTCCTGCGAGACCAAGAAGCATCGATTCGTGCACGAATTCGGCGCCTTTCGACGTGATCGCCGGCGACCGTCGCTCGAGTAGGGCAAACCGCGTCTGCCGGGGCGGGCTTCGGGACGCCGATGCGAAAGTGGGAAACGCTGCTCGGATGTTCGCCGTTTTTGGCCGAGTGAGTGCTGGCACACGGGCGAAGCCAAACGGGGCCGATTACGGCACGATATCGGCGTCTTTCGACGTGCCCGCCGGCGACCGTCGCACGAGTACGGTAAACCGCGTCAGCCCGGGCGGAGTTCGGGACGCCGATGCGAAAGTGGAGAACGCCGCTCGGATCTTCGCCGTTTTTGGAGGAGTGAGTGGCGGCACTCCGGAGAAGCCAGGGAGCGCCAATTAGCGCACGATATCGGCGTCTTTCGACGCGCTCGCCGGCGACCGTCGCACGAGTAGGGCAAACCGCGTCTGCCGGGGCGGGGTTTACGACGCCGACGCAAAAGTGGGAACCGCCGCTCGGATGTTGGCCGTTTTTGGCAGAGTGAGTGCTGGCACTCCGGCGACGCGAAAGAGCGCGAATGCGCCCACGAAAGTGGCGTATTTGGACGTGCGTGACGGCGACCGCTGCAGGAGTACGAAAAACCACGTCAGCCGGGGCGAGCGACACACGGCGGTCTGGGTGCTTATCGCTGCTATTATAGGGGCACCCCGGCAGACGCAGAAAAAAAAAAAAAAATTTTCGACCTTCTTTTTTGCTGGTCGAGCTCGGGTAACCCAGGTCGCAATGGGAGCCGCGCACGAAAGCGGCGTCGCGAGACGCGTTCGCGGTCGCTAGTCGCACGAGCTCGGCAACCGCGTCAGCCGGCGCGGAGTTCGGGATGCCGACGGCTAAGTGGGTACCGCTGCTCGGATGTTCGCCGTTTTTGGCCGAGTGAGTGCTGGCACTCCGGTGAAGCCAAGGAGCGCCAATTCGTGCACGATATCGGCGTCTTTCGACGTGCCCGCCGGCCACCGCCGCACGAGTACGGCAAACCGCGTCTGCCGGGGCGGGGTTCGCGACGCGTACGCAATAGTGGGAACCGTCGCTCGGATGTTCGTCGTCTTTGGCCGAGCGAGTGCTGGCACTCCGGCGAAGCGAAACGGGGCCGATTCGGGCACGATATCGGCGTATTTCGACGTGCTCGCCGGCGACCGTCGCACGAGTACGGCAAAGCGCGTCTGCCGGGGCGAGGTTTGCGACGCCGACGAAAAAGTGGGAAGCGCCGCTCGGATCTTCGCCGTTTTTGCAGGAGTGAGTGGCGGCCCTCCTGCGAGACCAAGAAGCATCGACTCGCGCACGATATCGGTGTCTTTCGACGTGCCCGCCGGCCACTGCCGCACGAGTACGGCAAACCGCGTATGCCGGGGCGGGGTTGGCGACGCCGACGCAAAAGTGGGAACCGCCACTAGGATGTTCGCCGTTTTTGGCAGAGTGAGTGCTGGCACTCCGGCGAAGCGAAAGAGCGCGAATGCGCCCACGAAAGTGGCGTGTTTGGACGTGCTTGACGACGACCACCGCAGGAAAACGAAAAACCACGTCAGCCGGGGCGAGCGACCCATGGCGGTCTGGGTGCTTATCGCTGCTATTATAGGGGCACCCCGGCAGACGCAAAAAAAAAAAAAAAAATTTTTTTCGACATTCTTTTTTGCTCGTCGACCTCGGGTGACCCAGGTCGCAGTGGGAGCCGCGCACGAAAGCGGCGTCGCGAGACGGCTTCGCGGTCGCTAGTCGCACGAGCTCGGCAACCGCGTCTGCCGGGGCGGAGTTCGGGACGCCGACGGCTAAGTGGGAACCGCCGCTCGGATGTTCGCCGTTTGTGGCCGAGTGAGTGCTGGCACTCCGGCGAAGCCAAACGGGGCCGATTCCGGCACGATATCGGCGTCTTTCTACGTGCTCGCCGGCGACCGTCGCACGAGTACGGCAAAGTGCGTCTGCCGGGGCGGGGTTTGCGACGCGTACGCAATAGTGAGAACCGTCGCTCGGATGTTCGTCGTCTTTCGCCGAGCCAGTGCTGGCAATCCGGCGAAGCCGAACGGAGCCGATTCGGGCACGATATCGGCGTCTTTCCACGTGCTCGCCGGCGACCGTCGCACGAGTACGGTAAACCGCGTCAGCCGGGGCGGAGTTCGGGACGCCGATGCGAAAGTGGGAAGCGCCGCTCGGATCTTCGCCGTTTTTGGAGGAGTCAGTGGCGGCACTCCGGTGAAGCCAAGGTGCGCCAATTCGCGCACGATATCGGCGTCTTTCGACGTGCCCGCCGGCCACCGTCGCACGAGTACGGCAAACCTCGTCTGCCGGGGCGGGGTTTGCGACGCCGACGCAAAAGTGGGAACCGCCGCTCGGATGTTCGCCGTTTTTGGCAGAGTGAGTGCTGGCACTCCGGCGAAGCGAAAGAGCGCGAATGCGCCCACGAAAGTGGCGTGTTTGGACGTGCTTGACGACGACCACCGCAGGAAAACGAAAAACCACGTCAGCCGGGGCGAGCGACCCATGGCGGTCTGGGTGCTTATCGCTGCTATTATAGGGGCACCCCGGCAGACGCAAAAAAAAAAAAAATTTTTTTCGACATTCTTTTTTGCTCGTCGACCTCGGGTGACCCAGGTCGCAGTGGGAGCCGCGCACGAAAGCGGCGTCGCGAGACGGCTTCGCGGTCGCTAGTCGCACGAGCTCGGCAACCGCGTCTGCCGGGGCGGAGTTCGGGACGCCGACGGCTAAGTGGGAACCGCCGCTCGGATGTTCGCCGTTTGTGGCCGAGTGAGTGCTGGCACTCCGGCGAAGCCAAACGGGGCCGATTCCGGCACGATATCGGCGTCTTTCTACGTGCTCGCCGGCGACCGTCGCACGAGTACGGCAAAGTGCGTCTGCCGGGGCGGGGTTTGCGACGCGTACGCAATAGTGAGAACCGTCGCTCGGATGTTCGTCGTCTTTCGCCGAGCCAGTGCTGGCACTCCGGCGAAGCCGAACGGAGCCGATTCGGGCACGATATCGGCGTCTTTCCACGTGCTCGCCGGCGACCGTCGCACGAGTACGGTAAACCGCGTCAGCCGGGGCGGAGTTCGGGACGCCGATGCGAAAGTGGGAAGCGCCGCTCGGATCTTCGCCGTTTTTGGAGGAGTCAGTGGCGGCACTCCGGTGAAGCCAAGGTGCGCCAATTCGCGCACGATATCGGCGTCTTTCGACGTGCCCGCCGGCCACCGTCGCACGAGTACGGCAAACCTCGTCTGCCGGGGCGGGGTTTGCGACGCCGACGCAAAAGTGGGAACCGCCGCTCGGATGTTCGCCGTTTTTGGCAGAGTGAGTGCTGGCACTCCGGCGAAGCGAAAGAGCGTGAATGCGCCCACGAAAGTAGCGTATTTGGACGTGCTTGACGGCGACCGCCGCAGGAGTACGAAAAACCACGTCAGCCGGGGCGAGCGACCCACGGCGGTCTGGGTGCTTATCGCTGCTATTATAGGGGCACCCCGGCAGACGCAGAAAGAAAAAAAAAAATGGGGACATGGCGTGCGTCACCGTGCGGCTTCGCAGCGTTGCCGAAGTCGCCGAGCCCTTCGACTGAGCCGAACGGCGGACAGGGAACGTTGGTCGGCCGTTCTAACCTGTCGGTGCCACGCCGAGACGTCGTTAAGGAAAACCGCGTCGTGGGCCTCTACGACGCCGTCGAGTCGTTGTACGTTTGGTGTCCAGCGTGTCGGCGGCGAGTAGCGGACACGTCGTTCACGACTTCGGTCTTTCGCAGTCGACGCGAACTTGCGGAGAGTCGTGGTGCCTCACGTTTTCGGCAGAAACCGCGGCGGAATTTTCCCGTGCGTGCGCGCACGACCTCGGTGCTGTGCCGTCAGCGTAGTGTTGCACAAACTCGTGGCCTACCCAAGGTGCGGTACGTTTGCGGCCGTATCCTCGGTGGGAATTTCGTGAGTAGGGTCGCAAATTCTACGACCTCGGCGGGTTTGAGAGCGACGTAGACTTGTGGCACGCTCAACATGCCACACGTTTCGGGGCACACCCGCGGTGAAATTTTCTCGAGTACGCTCGTATTAGGGCCCAAGGAGGTCTGGGTACTTATCGCTGCTATTATGTGGGGGTTCTCGTGAGCGGCGTACGCGAAAGCGACCGGGTGTCTGATATGCGGCGGGCTTCGGCCTCGTCAAGCGTGTCCTCGGGTCTGCTCCAGGGGAATCCACGGCAGTCGTCTGCAGCCTCATCCGCTTGATGCGTTAGGGGCTGGTTGTCGGACGGTGCCGTTTTACCACGATATCGAGGTGTGTTCCGTGTCGTCCTCGGGCGATTCAGATGCGAAAGCGCCGAAGACGCGGGCGTGACCCGTCGTCTGGCGGCTTTGCAGTCTCGGCTCCGTTGCTAGTTCCGGCCGGTCCACCGACAGTGCAGCGGGCTTGGGCAACCCGCACGGCGCGACCGAGTCGATGCAACGAAAAAGAGCGAGCATGAACGTGCTTCTTGCCGCACGGCTCCCACTCGTCTTTCGGGAAGGTTGTGCCGTAGCGAGCTCGAACGCCGTCATCTCGGAGTGCAAAATAAGCGTGTTGGGGCGCCTGAAGGTGGCCTCCGCCGCACACAGACTGCGTCCGGCCCGCCGAGGGCGAGGACGGACGCGCAGTCGAACGATTACCTGGTTGATCCTGCCAGTAATCATATGCTTGTCTCAAAGATTAAGCCATGCATGTCTAAGTACATGCCGAAATAAGGCGAAACCGCGAATGGCTCATTAAATCAGTTATGGTTCCTTAGATCGTTTCTTCCTACTTGGATAACTGTGGCAATTCTAGAGCTAATACATGCAGTGAGCCTGGAGCCCTTTGGGTAACGGGTGCTTTTATTAGACCAAGATCGATCGGGTTTCGGCCCGTATTGTGTGGTGACTCTGGATAACTTTGTGCTGATCGCATGGCCACGAGCCGGCGACGTTTCTTTCAAGTGTCTGCCTTATCAACTTTCGATGGTAGGTTACTTGCTTACCATGGTTGTTACGGGTAACGGAGAATCAGGGTTCGATTCCGGAGAGGGAGCCTGAGAAACGGCTACCACATCCAAGGAAGGCAGCAGGCGCGCAAATTACCCACTCCCGGCACGGGGAGGTAGTGACGAAAAATAACAATACGGGACTCTTTTGAGGCCCCGTAATTGAAATGAGTACACTCTAAATCCTTTAACGAGGATCAATTGGAGGGCAAGTCTGGTGCCAGCAGCCGCGGTAATTCCAGCTCCAATAGCGTATACTAAAGCTGCTGCGGTTAAAAAGCTCGTAGTTGGATCTCAGTTCCAGACGAGTAGTGCATCTACCCGATGCGACGGCTCGGACTGAACATCATGCCGGTTCTTTCTTGGTGCACTTCATTGTGTGCCTCGAGATGGCCGGTGCTTTTACTTTGAAAAAATTAGAGTGCTCAACGCAGGCGAGTCGCCTGAATAAACTTGCATGGAATAATAGAACAAGACCTCGTTTCTGTTCTGTTGGTTTTTGGAATACGAGGTAATGATTAAGAGGGACGGACGGGGGCATTCGTATTGCGGCGCTAGAGGTGAAATTCTTGGACCGTCGCAAGACGAACTACTGCGAAAGCATTTGCCAAGAATGTTTTCATTGATCAAGAACGAAAGTCAGAGGTTCGAAGGCGATCAGATACCGCCCTAGTTCTGACCATAAACGATGCCAACCAGCGATCCGCCTGAGTTACTCAAATGACTCGGCGGGCAGCTTCCGGGAAACCAAAGTATTTGGGTTCCGGGGGAAGTATGGTTGCAAAGCTGAAACTTAAAGGAATTGACGGAAGGGCACCACCAGGAGTGGAGCCTGCGGCTTAATTTGACTCAACACGGGAAAACTTACCCGGCCCGGACACTGGGAGGATTGACAGATTGAGAGCTCTTTCTTGATTCGGTGGATGGTGGTGCATGGCCGTTCTTAGTTGGTGGAGCGATTTGTCTGGTTAATTCCGATAACGAACGAGACTCTAGCCTATTAAATAGGTGCGGGGTTCCCAGCACCTTACAACCTTCTTAGAGGGACAAGCGGCTCCTAGCCGCACGAAACAGAGCAATAACAGGTCTGTGATGCCCTTAGATGTCCGGGGCCGCACGCGCGCTACACTGAAGGAAGCAGCGTGTCTTTATCCCTGTCTGAAAAGACTGGGTAACCCGTGGAACTTCTTTCGTGATTGGGATAGGGGCTTGCAATTGTTCCCCTTGAACGAGGAATTCCCAGTAAGCGCGAGTCATAAGCTCGCGTTGATTACGTCCCTGCCCTTTGTACACACCGCCCGTCGCTACTACCGATTGAATGATTTAGTGAGGTCTTCGGACCGATGTCCGGCGCGGCCTTTCGGTTGCGCCGGTCTGTTGGAAAGATGACCAAACTTGATCATTTAGAGGAAGTAAAAGTCGTAACAAGGTTTCCGTAGGTGAACCTGCGGAAGGATCATTAACGGATTGTGAAGGGTGAGCGCCTCAGCTGCGTCTGCGCCCGACACTTTCTGCCGCTGACCCCGTTTGGACGCGGGGTCGGCTTTTCCCCACGGGGCTGCCTGAATGTGGAGCGGCACCCCGTGACAAATTGTTGCGCCCAGCGGACGCCAACACCGCGACCTTGGACGGTCGGCCAGGTGGCGGACGCGGGTACAAACGGCGCAACGCACTCATAGGTCGGCTTTCGACCCGCCACTGCACCGTGGCTCGAAGCGCTCGAAATGCGCGACCCGACCGCTGCGGGACCGCCTAGTACTGTAAACAGGAGCGGCGGAGCGCGAACGGCGAGTCGTGGTTACGTCGGTAGAAGGCGAGGCTGCGCGTTCCCGAAACGCCAGCCGAGTGCCCTCCCGACCGTTCGAGCGTGCAAGAACGAGACCCGACAATCGCGCGGCGACTGCCAAGTACGAGAGGAACGGCACAAGCGTCGGCGGTCGGTCAAGGAACTGGCGATGTGACGGGTCCGCTGTGCACCAGTGCATACCGTCCCGCCGTCCGCGGCAAGCGCCTCCGCGTCCTCGGGTGACGGAGGCTGCCGGTCGGTTCTTGCAGGCGAGGGATCTCGCTGGCACCGGTTCGCGTTGACGCGCGGCCGGTCATGGCACGGCGATGCGACGGCCGAGGTGCGCAGTACTCGATGGAGGAACCGCACGCTCCGATGACCGTCCCGCCCTCCGCGGCGTATGCGTACCGACCGTAATGGTTGCAGCAGCGCCGGCCGGCTTTTGAATTCGCCACACGAAACACGGTGCGAGATCGCGGTTAGGGGAGCGTCGACGTTGCCAGGCGTTTTGCTTGCTGCCGAGGGAAAGGCGGCACGGCCACGTCGCGCTCGTCGCGATTAGCGGGTCTGCGCGCTTTGGGAAGGTGCCGCAACGACTTGCCGAAAGAGGAAGCACGGAAGAACGAGGGACTTGGACGTCCCGACAATTGAACGCACTTGCGGCCAGGCCCTTGCTGGCTTCGTTCTTCCGCCTCGAGTAGGCTCGTACGCGGCTCCGGCGCCGAAAGTGGTCCTTGGCACCGACTTCGGTGGACGTGGGAAGTGCCGCGCAAGTACGGCGCGCCTGGCTCCACCTGTTGGCTAAAGTAGGCAGCCGGATCGGCATTTTGGTGTGCGGTGGCAAACCGTGGATGCGAAAAAAGCTTGTGCGATTTCGTGGAACAAAAAGCGGGGGTCCCCCTTTTTATGCGGAGGAGACCGACCCGCCCGCCGTGGTGAACCGCGACGCCACGGTAAAAACGGGAGAGGCTTGTCGATGGGACCGTGCATCCCGCGCTCCACGGAGGCCGGGAGGCGGCCGCCCGAGGAAATGTGTAGCCGTCGAGGCCCGCATCTGCGTGCACTCTTATCCAAATGGGTGTACCGCAGGCATTTTCTGGTTAGGCGGGCCAATGAGAGCGAGCACACAACGATACCTACGGGTCCGGCTTGGAGAACCGGCTTCGACGCCTCCCGAGTATTTATAGAGGGGTGGACCACGAAAGCACTCGCAAGTAGCGGAAGCGAAACGCCGTCCGAAACACACCGTTTGCTCGATTTGCGGCAGCCGAAAAAGGCGCGGCAGAGTTTTGGAGTCCAAGCGTGCGCTGAAAAGCGCCCTTCTTGGCCACTGTTTGGCCGAGTGCCAGAAACGTTTGGTTTTGACTGTACGGAATTGA
>NW_027464932.1:92500-95000 GCF_043290135.1 Rhipicephalus microplus
GAAATTTATACCCTAACTGCATGGAAAATGACGAGCCAGGACACAGTCAAATACAATCAAGCAACGACACAATAAACAATAACAAACAGGGAGGAAATTGGACATCGGGAGCAGAAATGAGAGAAAGAAATTTACCCAGTGATGACCTCCCATTTACAGAGATTGAAGTAACGCAGATAGTAAAAAATCTGAGGAAAGATGTAACCCCCGGACCAGACAACCTAAAAACTAACCTCATACAAGTGATGTATGAAAGGCATAAGACTTTCTTTGTCAATCTTTTTAATGCATGCTTAAAGCACGGACATTTTCCTCAAAGATGGAAAGAATCTAAAATTATATTGATTCCAAAAGGGAACGGAGAGGACAAATCCGAGGAAAACAAATATCGCCCAATAGCTATTAACTCGATTTTGGGAAAAATATTAGAAAAGCTCATAAAAGATAGAATCTATTATTTCTTGTTTAAAAATCACCATTTTAACAAAAAACAATTTGGATTTACCCATGGGACATCAACAACCACGGCATTGGAAGAAATAATCAAACGAATAAACCAAGCGAAAATTGATAAGCTAAACAGCATGCTAATAGCACTAGATATTAAAAACGCATTCAATTCTATAAAACCCGAAGTAGTTATTCAGAAATTAGAAGAATATAAGTGTCCCAACAACCTAATAAAACTGGCGGACAATATTCTACGGAACAGGAAAATAATCTATGAAACAGATGGAGTAAAAATTAAGAAAACACTAACTTCAGGTTCCCCACAGGGGTCACCTTTAAGCCCACTCTGTTGGAATATAACAATAGGCGACCTATTAGAAACTCAGCTTCAAGAAGGAGTACACATCCAAGCCTTTGCGGACGACGTGGTGTTACACATAAAGTTCCGCTCAAGAAAAGAGGTGGAGGAAAAAGCTACGAAGGCACTAACACTAATAAATCAGTGGGCACATCAAAAAGGAATAACCCTGAATAAGGAAAAATCGGAATATATGATAATCGGAAAGCAGTACATTAGCCATCAACCCCAAATAAAAATCGGACAGGATAAAATCAAAATGGTTAACGAAATGAAAATTCTAGGGGTGGTCTTGGACACAAAACTAACATTCCTCCCACATCTAAAATACTTAAAAAGAAAAGTAGACGAAGTCACGTATAATTTAAGTCGTACAATAAAAGACGACAAACATACAAATAGAAACACACTACAGTTAATATATAAAAGGGGTATAGAACGAATGGTTACATACGCCTCCCCAGCATGGTATAGCCGAAAAACCATTTTTATTAAAAAACTGAAATCAATCCAAAGATTACCTTTATTATTAATAACTAAATCATTCAAAACAACATCAAATCTTTCACTCAACATATTAGCAAACATTCCACCTCTCCATTTGACAATCGAAAAAGAAAACGAATTACACTACATACTTAAGAAAGGAAAGAACTTCACATGGCAACAGAAAGTATACACCGAAAACGAAATAATGAAGAAACACGACCAATGGCAAGATCATCCAGCAAATAAAGTTAGCATACCCTTTGGAACAACAGAGGAAGAAGCAGACTTCAAAATATACACAGACGGATCAAAGAAAGAAAAAGAAACAGGAGCGGCATTTATAATACTAAACAAAGATAACCAAATCCAAACAGTGAAAAAATATAAACTTCCAGAACACAGTAGTAATTACGAGGCTGAGATCATTGCAATCCAGAAAGCAATAGAACATATCTGGCCTCTACAAGCTTTCGTTAAATACCAGCTTTTTACAGACAGCCAATCTGCACTTCTGGCAATAAAAAATCCAGATAACCTAAATCCAATTATTTGTAACATCAGGAAAACCTTAAGCCAAACACAAAGTAAAGATATTAAACTGACCTACGTAAAAGCACACAGTGGGAATATAGGGAACACATTAGCCGACGAATGCGCAAAAGAAGCGAGCAAAGACGGAGAGGAAATATTTGTTCCCATAACGAAAACAGTTATAGCAAAAGAATTAAAGAAAAAGTTAAACGACGAGTGGAATGAATTATGGAAGAAAGAAGGCAAGCATAGCTACACATTTACATGGATAAGAAATACAAATTTCATTCCGCCACATTTTCCAACTAATTACTACACATCACAGGCAATAACAGGACATGGAAGATTTCCATTCTACTTTACACGATTCGGAATACTGCAACAAGCGACATGTTATTGTTCAAACATAATAGAAAGTTTTGACCACTACTTACAGCAATGTCCCATTGTAACAAACGAAAGAAAGGAACTAAAAAGAATTTTAGGACAAAACCTGCAAAATAGAAAGCCAGAAATAATCAAACAAAAAGAAACAATGAAAATACTTGAAACAATGGTGGAAAAGATTAACGAGGCCATCCTACAGTGCTGAAAATTGAAGACAGACGAAAGAACTTGTAAAACTACAAAAGACAACAACTAGTGCTTGTCATGGGAAATGGCTCAAAAGAC
>NW_027464932.1:100000-110000 GCF_043290135.1 Rhipicephalus microplus
TTCGTGCCGCCCCGGCAGACGCGGTTTTCGCGCCGCCCCGGCTGACGCGGTTTTTGCCGCCCCGGCTGACGCAGTTCGGACTTAGCACTTTTCGGCTGTGCCTGGCTGGCGGCCCACTCACTCGATCGCCATGTCTGTTTGCCACAGTTTTCCCGGTGGTGCCGCACCCGGGCTCGCCCCGGCTGACGCAGTTTTCGCGCCGCCCCGGCTGACGCGGTTTCGTGCCGCCCCGGCAGACGCGGTTTTCGCGCCGCCCCGGCTGACGCGGTTTCGTGCCGCCCCGGCAGACGCGGTTTTTTGCCGCCCCAGCTGACGCAGTTCGGACTTAGCACTTTTTGGCTGAGCCTTGCTGGCGGCCCACTCACTCGATCGCCATGTCTGTTTGCCACAGTTTTCCCGGTGGTGCCGCACCCGGGCTCGCCCCGGCAGACGCGTTTTTTTTTTTCTTTCGCCCCGGCTGACGCAGTTTTCGCGCCGCCCCGGCAGACGCGGTTTTCGCGCCGCCCCGGCAGACGCGGTTTTTTGCGCCGCCCCGGCTGACGCGGTTTTTTGCCGCCCCGGCTGACGCAGTTCGGACTTGGCACTTTTTGGCTGAGCCTGGCTGGCGGCCCACTCACTCGATCGCCATGTCTGTTTGCCACAGTTTTCCCGGTGGTGCCGCACCCGGGCTCGCCCCGGCTGACGCAGTTTTCGCGCCGCCCCGGCTGACGCGGTTTCGTGCCGCCCCGGCAGACGCGGTTTTTTGCGCCGCCCCGGCTGACGCGGTTTTTTGCCGCCCCGGCTGACACGGTTCGGACTTTGCACTTTTCGGCTGTGCCTGGCTGGCGGCCCACTCACTCGATCGCCATGTCTGTTTGCCACAGTTTTCCCGGTGGTGCCGCACCCGGGCTCGCCCCGGCAGACGCGTTTTTTTTTTTTTTTCTTTCGCCCCGGCTGGCGCAGTTTTCGCGCCGCCCCGGCTGACGCGGTTTCGTGCCGCCCCGGCAGACGCGGTTTTTTGCGCCGCCCCGGCTGACGTGGTTTTTGCCGCCCCGGCTGACGCAGTTCGGACTTTGCACTTTTTGGCTGAGCCTGGCTGGCGGCCCACTCACTCGATCGCCATGTCTGTTTGCCACAGTTTTCCCGGTGGTGCCGCACCCGGGCTCGCCCCGGCAGACGCGTTTTTTTTTTTTCCTTCGCCCCGGCAGACGTGGTTCCCCCCCCCCCTCCGTCTTTCTTTTTGTTTTTTTTTTTCGCCGCGGCTGAAGTGGATTTTTCGGTGCCTCGACGCCCCGGTAGTCGCGGTTTTTCCGTTTCCGCACGGCCCCGGCTGACGCTGCTCGGTCACAGTCGCCTTTTGTGGTGATTGCAGACTTCTTGAGCGCGGGTGTTTTTTTTTTTTGTTGTTGTTGTTGTTTTATTACGCATTCGCTCCAGCAGACGCTGTTTAGACTTTTTGTTTCCTCTTTTATCCTGCGACGAGGTGACGAGGTTTATTCGGTGCCCCGCCGCCCCGGCTGAAGTGATTTTTCCTGTCCCGTGCCGCCCCGGCTGACGCGGTTGGGACTTCGCGTTTGTTCGGCCGCCACGGGTTTTGGCGCACTCGCTCGGTTGCTTGTTGTTGCCACTTGTTGCGAACCCAGGTTTCTTGAGCGAGCGCGGGCGTTTTTTCTTCCTTTCTTTCTTTGTTCTATGTGTTAGCGAATCGGCCTTTAATATCACACGAGGACTCACAACCAACAATTTTCAGTTTGAAGTGTAAAAAATCTGCAGGTGTTGACGTAACTGACTTGCCCCGTACCCTTGAGTACATCCATGAAGTTCTCGTAGTACTACTAAATCGCATTATTCCAAGTGGAGAAATTCCCATAAACTTGCAAACCTCTACACGAAAATCGGTGCGCGTGATAAAGTTGAAAATTATCGTCCGATATCAAATGTGCCTTCTATAACACAAATTCTAGGAAAAAAAAAAAAAAAAACACTTGTTCGCCGTTTTCTGCGCCGTGACTGGCAGCACTCCGGCGAAGCGAAACGGGGTCGATTCGAGCACGATATCGGCGTCTTTCGACGTGCTCGCCGGCGACCGTCGCACGAGTACGTCGCACGAGCGCGTCTGCCGGGGCGCCGTTTGCGAAGCCGACGCAAAAGTGGGAACCGCCGCTCGGATGATCGCCGCTTTCGGCAGAGTGAGTGTTGGCACTCCGGGGAAGCGAAACAGCGTGAATGCGCCCACGAAATCGGCGTATTTTGAAGTGCCCGCCGGCGACCGTCGCACGAGTACGGTAAACCGCGTCAGCCGGGGCGTAGTTCGGGACGCCGACGAAAAAGTGGGAAGCGCAACTCGGATCTTCGCCGTTTTTGCAGGAGTGAGTGGCGGCCCTCCTGCGAGACCAAGAAGCATCGATTCGTGCACGAATTCGGCGCCTTTCGACGTGATCGCCGGCGACCGTCGCTCGAGTAGGGCAAACCGCGTCTGCCGGGGCGGGCTTCGGGACGCCGATGCGAAAGTGGGAAACGCTGCTCGGATGTTCGCCGTTTTTGGCCGAGTGAGTGCTGGCACACGGGCGAAGCCAAACGGGGCCGATTACGGCACGATATCGGCGTCTTTCGACGTGCCCGCCGGCGACCGTCGCACGAGTACGGTAAACCGCGTCAGCCCGGGCGGAGTTCGGGACGCCGATGCGAAAGTGGAGAACGCCGCTCGGATCTTCGCCGTTTTTGGAGGAGTGAGTGGCGGCACTCCGGAGAAGCCAGGGAGCGCCAATTAGCGCACGATATCGGCGTCTTTCGACGCGCTCGCCGGCGACCGTCGCACGAGTAGGGCAAACCGCGTCTGCCGGGGCGGGGTTTACGACGCCGACGCAAAAGTGGGAACCGCCGCTCGGATGTTGGCCGTTTTTGGCAGAGTGAGTGCTGGCACTCCGGCGACGCGAAAGAGCGCGAATGCGCCCACGAAAGTGGCGTATTTGGACGTGCGTGACGGCGACCGCTGCAGGAGTACGAAAAACCACGTCAGCCGGGGCGAGCGACACACGGCGGTCTGGGTGCTTATCGCTGCTATTATAGGGGCACCCCGGCAGACGCAGAAAAAAAAAAAAAATTTTCGACCTTCTTTTTTGCTGGTCGAGCTCGGGTAACCCAGGTCGCAATGGGAGCCGCGCACGAAAGCGGCGTCGCGAGACGCGTTCGCGGTCGCTAGTCGCACGAGCTCGGCAACCGCGTCAGCCGGCGCGGAGTTCGGGATGCCGACGGCTAAGTGGGTACCGCTGCTCGGATGTTCGCCGTTTTTGGCCGAGTGAGTGCTGGCACTCCGGTGAAGCCAAGGAGCGCCAATTCGTGCACGATATCGGCGTCTTTCGACGTGCCCGCCGGCCACCGCCGCACGAGTACGGCAAACCGCGTCTGCCGGGGCGGGGTTCGCGACGCGTACGCAATAGTGGGAACCGTCGCTCGGATGTTCGTCGTCTTTGGCCGAGCGAGTGCTGGCACTCCGGCGAAGCGAAACGGGGCCGATTCGGGCACGATATCGGCGTATTTCGACGTGCTCGCCGGCGACCGTCGCACGAGTACGGCAAAGCGCGTCTGCCGGGGCGAGGTTTGCGACGCCGACGAAAAAGTGGGAAGCGCCGCTCGGATCTTCGCCGTTTTTGCAGGAGTGAGTGGCGGCCCTCCTGCGAGACCAAGAAGCATCGACTCGCGCACGATATCGGTGTCTTTCGACGTGCCCGCCGGCCACCGCCGCACGAGTACGGCAAACCGCGTATGCCGGGGCGGGGTTGGCGACGCCGACGCAAAAGTGGGAACCGCCACTAGGATGTTCGCCGTTTTTGGCAGAGTGAGTGCTGGCACTCCGGCGAAGCGAAAGAGCGCGAATGCGCCCACGAAAGTGGCGTGTTTGGACGTGCTTGACGACGACCACCGCAGGAAAACGAAAAACCACGTCAGCCGGGGCGAGCGACCCATGGCGGTCTGGGTGCTTATCGCTGCTATTATAGGGGCACCCCGGCAGACGCAAAAAAAAAAAAAAAAATTTTTTTCGACATTCTTTTTTGCTCGTCGACCTCGGGTGACCCAGGTCGCAGTGGGAGCCGCGCACGAAAGCGGCGTCGCGAGACGGCTTCGCGGTCGCTAGTCGCACGAGCTCGGCAACCGCGTCTGCCGGGGCGGAGTTCGGGACGCCGACGGCTAAGTGGGAACCGCCGCTCGGATGTTCGCCGTTTGTGGCCGAGTGAGTGCTGGCACTCCGGCGAAGCCAAACGGGGCCGATTCCGGCACGATATCGGCGTCTTTCTACGTGCTCGCCGGCGACCGTCGCACGAGTACGGCAAAGTGCGTCTGCCGGGGCGGGGTTTGCGACGCGTACGCAATAGTGAGAACCGTCGCTCGGATGTTCGTCGTCTTTCGCCGAGCCAGTGCTGGCAATCCGGCGAAGCCGAACGGAGCCGATTCGGGCACGATATCGGCGTCTTTCCACGTGCTCGCCGGCGACCGTCGCACGAGTACGGTAAACCGCGTCAGCCGGGGCGGAGTTCGGGACGCCGATGCGAAAGTGGGAAGCGCCGCTCGGATCTTCGCCGTTTTTGGAGGAGTCAGTGGCGGCACTCCGGTGAAGCCAAGGTGCGCCAATTCGCGCACGATATCGGCGTCTTTCGACGTGCCCGCCGGCCACCGTCGCACGAGTACGGCAAACCTCGTCTGCCGGGGCGGGGTTTGCGACGCCGACGCAAAAGTGGGAACCGCCGCTCGGATGTTCGCCGTTTTTGGCAGAGTGAGTGCTGGCACTCCGGCGAAGCGAAAGAGCGCGAATGCGCCCACGAAAGTGGCGTGTTTGGACGTGCTTGACGACGACCACCGCAGGAAAACGAAAAACCACGTCAGCCGGGGCGAGCGACCCATGGCGGTCTGGGTGCTTATCGCTGCTATTATAGGGGCACCCCGGCAGACGCAAAAAAAAAAAAAAAATTTTTTCGACATTCTTTTTTGCTCGTCGACCTCGGGTGACCCAGGTCGCAGTGGGAGCCGCGCACGAAAGCGGCGTCGCGAGACGGCTTCGCGGTCGCTAGTCGCACGAGCTCGGCAACCGCGTCTGCCGGGGCGGAGTTCGGGACGCCGACGGCTAAGTGGGAACCGCCGCTCGGATGTTCGCCGTTTGTGGCCGAGTGAGTGCTGGCACTCCGGCGAAGCCAAACGGGGCCGATTCCGGCACGATATCGGCGTCTTTCTACGTGCTCGCCGGCGACCGTCGCACGAGTACGGCAAAGTGCGTCTGCCGGGGCGGGGTTTGCGACGCGTACGCAATAGTGAGAACCGTCGCTCGGATGTTCGTCGTCTTTCGCCGAGCCAGTGCTGGCACTCCGGCGAAGCCGAACGGAGCCGATTCGGGCACGATATCGGCGTCTTTCCACGTGCTCGCCGGCGACCGTCGCACGAGTACGGTAAACCGCGTCAGCCGGGGCGGAGTTCGGGACGCCGATGCGAAAGTGGGAAGCGCCGCTCGGATCTTCGCCGTTTTTGGAGGAGTCAGTGGCGGCACTCCGGTGAAGCCAAGGTGCGCCAATTCGCGCACGATATCGGCGTCTTTCGACGTGCCCGCCGGCCACCGTCGCACGAGTACGGCAAACCTCGTCTGCCGGGGCGGGGTTTGCGACGCCGACGCAAAAGTGGGAACCGCCGCTCGGATGTTCGCCGTTTTTGGCAGAGTGAGTGCTGGCACTCCGGCGAAGCGAAAGAGCGTGAATGCGCCCACGAAAGTAGCGTATTTGGACGTGCTTGACGGCGACCGCCGCAGGAGTACGAAAAACCACGTCAGCCGGGGCGAGCGACCCACGGCGGTCTGGGTGCTTATCGCTGCTATTATAGGGGCACCCCGGCAGACGCAGAAAGAAAAAAAAAAATGGGGACATGGCGTGCGTCAATGTGCGGCTTCGCAGCGTTGCCGAAGTCGCCGAGCCCTTCGACTGAGCCGAACGGCGGACAGGGAACGTTGGTCGGCCGTTCTAACCTGTCGGTGCCACGCCGAGACGTCGTTAAGGAAAACCGCGTCGTGGGCCTCTACGACGCCGTCGAGTCGTTGTACGTTTGGTGTCCAGCGTGTCGGCGGCGAGTAGCGGACACGTCGTTCACGACTTCGGTCTTTCGCAGTCGACGCGAACTTGCGGAGAGTCGTGGTGCCTCACGTTTTCGGCAGAAACCGCGGCGGAATTTTCCCGTGCGTGCGCGCACGACCTCGGTGCTGTGCCGTCAGCGTAGTGTTGCACAAACTCGTGGCCTACCCAAGGTGCGGTACGTTTGCGGCCGTATCCTCGGTGGGAATTTCGTGAGTAGGGTCGCAAATTCTACGACCTCGGCGGGTTTGAGAGCGACGTAGACTTGTGGCACGCTCAACATGCCACACGTTTCGGGGCACACCCGCGGTGAAATTTTCTCGAGTACGCTCGTATTAGGGCCCAAGGAGGTCTGGGTACTTATCGCTGCTATTATGTGGGGGTTCTCGTGAGCGGCGTACGCGAAAGCGACCGGGTGTCTGATATGCGGCGGGCTTCGGCCTCGTCAAGCGTGTCCTCGGGTCTGCTCCAGGGGAATCCACGGCAGTCGTCTGCAGCCTCATCCGCTTGATGCGTTAGGGGCTGGTTGTCGGACGGTGCCGTTTTACCACGATATCGAGGTGTGTTCCGTGTCGTCCTCGGGCGATTCAGATGCGAAAGCGCCGAAGACGCGGGCGTGACCCGTCGTCTGGCGGCTTTGCAGTCTCGGCTCCGTTGCTAGTTCCGGCCGGTCCACCGACAGTGCAGCGGGCTTGGGCAACCCGCACGGCGCGACCGAGTCGATGCAACGAAAAAGAGCGAGCATGAACGTGCTTCTTGCCGCACGGCTCCCACTCGTCTTTCGGGAAGGTTGTGCCGTAGCGAGCTCGAACGCCGTCATCTCGGAGTGCAAAATAAGCGTGTTGGGGCGCCTGAAGGTGGCCTCCGCCGCACACAGACTGCGTCCGGCCCGCCGAGGGCGAGGACGGACGCGCAGTCGAACGATTACCTGGTTGATCCTGCCAGTAATCATATGCTTGTCTCAAAGATTAAGCCATGCATGTCTAAGTACATGCCGAAATAAGGCGAAACCGCGAATGGCTCATTAAATCAGTTATGGTTCCTTAGATCGTTTCTTCCTACTTGGATAACTGTGGCAATTCTAGAGCTAATACATGCAGTGAGCCTGGAGCCCTTTGGGTAACGGGTGCTTTTATTAGACCAAGATCGATCGGGTTTCGGCCCGTATTGTGTGGTGACTCTGGATAACTTTGTGCTGATCGCATGGCCACGAGCCGGCGACGTTTCTTTCAAGTGTCTGCCTTATCAACTTTCGATGGTAGGTTACTTGCTTACCATGGTTGTTACGGGTAACGGAGAATCAGGGTTCGATTCCGGAGAGGGAGCCTGAGAAACGGCTACCACATCCAAGGAAGGCAGCAGGCGCGCAAATTACCCACTCCCGGCACGGGGAGGTAGTGACGAAAAATAACAATACGGGACTCTTTTGAGGCCCCGTAATTGAAATGAGTACACTCTAAATCCTTTAACGAGGATCAATTGGAGGGCAAGTCTGGTGCCAGCAGCCGCGGTAATTCCAGCTCCAATAGCGTATACTAAAGCTGCTGCGGTTAAAAAGCTCGTAGTTGGATCTCAGTTCCAGACGAGTAGTGCATCTACCCGATGCGACGGCTCGGACTGAACATCATGCCGGTTCTTTCTTGGTGCACTTCATTGTGTGCCTCGAGATGGCCGGTGCTTTTACTTTGAAAAAATTAGAGTGCTCAACGCAGGCGAGTCGCCTGAATAAACTTGCATGGAATAATAGAACAAGACCTCGTTTCTGTTCTGTTGGTTTTTGGAATACGAGGTAATGATTAAGAGGGACGGACGGGGGCATTCGTATTGCGGCGCTAGAGGTGAAATTCTTGGACCGTCGCAAGACGAACTACTGCGAAAGCATTTGCCAAGAATGTTTTCATTGATCAAGAACGAAAGTCAGAGGTTCGAAGGCGATCAGATACCGCCCTAGTTCTGACCATAAACGATGCCAACCAGCGATCCGCCTGAGTTACTCAAATGACTCGGCGGGCAGCTTCCGGGAAACCAAAGTATTTGGGTTCCGGGGGAAGTATGGTTGCAAAGCTGAAACTTAAAGGAATTGACGGAAGGGCACCACCAGGAGTGGAGCCTGCGGCTTAATTTGACTCAACACGGGAAAACTTACCCGGCCCGGACACTGGGAGGATTGACAGATTGAGAGCTCTTTCTTGATTCGGTGGATGGTGGTGCATGGCCGTTCTTAGTTGGTGGAGCGATTTGTCTGGTTAATTCCGATAACGAACGAGACTCTAGCCTATTAAATAGGTGCGGGGTTCCCAGCACCTTACAACCTTCTTAGAGGGACAAGCGGCTCCTAGCCGCACGAAACAGAGCAATAACAGGTCTGTGATGCCCTTAGATGTCCGGGGCCGCACGCGCGCTACACTGAAGGAAGCAGCGTGTCTTTATCCCTGTCTGAAAAGACTGGGTAACCCGTGGAACTTCTTTCGTGATTGGGATAGGGGCTTGCAATTGTTCCCCTTGAACGAGGAATTCCCAGTAAGCGCGAGTCATAAGCTCGCGTTGATTACGTCCCTGCCCTTTGTACACACCGCCCGTCGCTACTACCGATTGAATGATTTAGTGAGGTCTTCGGACCGATGTCCGGCGCGGCCTTTCGGTTGCGCCGGTCTGTTGGAAAGATGACCAAACTTGATCATTTAGAGGAAGTAAAAGTCGTAACAAGGTTTCCGTAGGTGAACCTGCGGAAGGATCATTAACGGATTGTGAAGGGTGAGCGCCTCAGCTGCGTCTGCGCCCGACACTTTCTGCCGCTGACCCCGTTTGGACGCGGGGTCGGCTTTTCCCCACGGGGCTGCCTGAATGTGGAGCGGCACCCCGTGACAAATTGTTGCGCCCAGCGGACGCCAACACCGCGACCTTGGACGGTCGGCCAGGTGGCGGACGCGGGTACAAACGGCGCAACGCACTCATAGGTCGGCTTTCGACCCGCCACTGCACCGTGGCTCGAAGCGCTCGAAATGCGCGACCCGACCGCTGCGGGACCGCCTAGTACTGTAAACAGGAGCGGCGGAGCGCGAACGGCGAGTCGTGGTTACGTCGGTAGAAGGCGAGGCTGCGCGTTCCCGAAACGCCAGCCGAGTGCCCTCCCGACCGTTCGAGCGTGCAAGAACGAGACCCGACAATCGCGCGGCGACTGCCAAGTACGAGAGGAACGGCACAAGCGTCGGCGGTCGGTCAAGGAACTGGCGATGTGACGGGTCCGCTGTGCACCAGTGCATACCGTCCCGCCGTCCGCGGCAAGCGCCTCCGCGTCCTCGGGTGACGGAGGCTGCCGGTCGGTTCTTGCAGGCGAGGGATCTCGCTGGCACCGGTTCGCGTTGACGCGCGGCCGGTCATGGCACGGCGATGCGACGGCCGAGGTGCGCAGTACTCGATGGAGGAACCGCACGCTCCGATGACCGTCCCGCCCTCCGCGGCGTATGCGTACCGACCGTAATGGTTGCAGCAGCGCCGGCCGGCTTTTGAATTCGCCACACGAAACACGGTGCGAGATCGCGGTTAGGGGAGCGTCGACGTTGCCAGGCGTTTTGCTTGCTGCCGAGGGAAAGGCGGCACGGCCACGTCGCGCTCGTCGCGATTAGCGGGTCTGCGCGCTTTGGGAAGGTGCCGCAACGACTTGCCGAAAGAGGAAGCACGGAAGAACGAGGGACTTGGACGTCCCGACAATTGAACGCACTTGCGGCCAGGCCCTTGCTGGCTTCGTTCTTCCGCCTCGAGTAGGCTCGTACGCGGCTCCGGCGCCGAAAGTGGTCCTTGGCACCGACTTCGGTGGACGTGGGAAGTGCCGCGCAAGTACGGCGCGCCTGGCTCCACCTGTTGGCTAAAGTAGGCAGCCGGATCGGCATTTTGGTGTGCGGTGGCAAACCGTG